>NC_134485.1:68247504-68407504 GCF_040206685.1 Ascaphus truei | reverse complement strand
CCTATGCATTGCCGGTATATGAGCTTTGTAATCATTTTTTACTCAGTCAAAACATTTTTGTAGTTGGAATGTCTTCAAACACTTAACCATTTTTTTAAACGGTAACATACTACTGTAACAAGATGATCATAAATAAGAAGCCTCAACATTACCTAACTTTGACCTAATCTTATTCCTTATCAGGCAAAATACTAAAATCCACTTTCCAGCCATCATAGTACTAGTTCCCCCAGCTCGGTTTCTATCTAAACCTTTTAAAGTATGAAATTAAATGTAAAGTCATTTTTTTTGTGTTTGGCTTGGGTTTTCACTTTTGCTGCTCTATATCCTGTTGCTCTTATGGAACTCAATGCTTCATCAGCCGTCTGCTAAATAGTACAGTCTATAGGAAGGTAAGAGAGAGCAGTATGTGAGTGGTGGACCCCCAGTGGTTATACATCATTCTCAGAATCGGGCACAGTGATGGCTTTGTGATTTAGGTTAAATAAAAGTAACAGAGCATCTCGCCACTGCAGGTTATATTTGATCTTTTCTGCACTTTATTTAATGCAGTGACCTCATAAATTGCTCTTGAATTACTATCTGGGACATTTTTTGTGGCAAACCCCCGGCACACAATCAGTTATGTAGCAGATTTATTGTAGCTCCACAGCAGTCTATCCTTTAATTGATTAAGGAGAGTAGCAATACCGCTCAGAAGTTATTTTTTTGTCTCTGTACATGTAGCTAAAGTCTGTTATTGTTTCATGTTACTAGAAATATGTGATGCCATACCAAACCAGTTCTCTTTTATTGCATTAAGGGCACATTGAAAATTGTCATATTTAAAGCAGCTATTCTGCAGAATTAGACATCAATTTTTTTTTTTGTTTACAGCATCAACCAGGGAACACACTGCACTACTTTGATCTCCGGGGACCCTCTTTTTCCTGAGATATTTACCAGTTTAGTTGCTTGTGTTTCCTGAAGGTTGTCCAATAGGAAGCATAATAAAAATAAGTTGCAGCTATCAATGGGCCCGAGGGGCCCTGCTAGATTTGGTGGCCATTTTGTTTTTGACTGGACAGAGCAATAACCCCTGTATCTACAACACTAAGTATGTTGGTATCCGCCGGAGTTAAAAGTTACGGTCTTAGCTCCAGAAGATTCACCCCCCCCCCTCCCCCTCACTGAGGAAGGGAGATTCCCGAAGAGTTTTGCATTTGCAACCTGCAGATAAACAGTTTATTATCGTCAAATATCTTGTGTAAGATTTTATTAGAATAGGGTGGCATCCGAAGATATCCACCATGTGTGTGTGTGTGTGTGTGTGTGTGTGTGTGTGTGTGTGTGTGTGTGTGTGTGTGTGTGTGTGTGTGTGTGTGTGTGTGTATTATATATATATATATTTTAATTTTTTTGGTAATGATTAGACGAGATTGCTACTTTAAGTTAAAGGTGTAAACTTATTTTTCCTAACACTAGTGTATGTACAGTATACAGTATGTGGGTCAAGGATCAGGGCTATCTTGCATCCCAAAAAATAGTGATATTGAGCGCGCTGTCCCTCCAAGTGATTCCCCCCTCGTCTGTCTGGTTCCACCCCGCAGCTCCTAGTCTCCCGTGATCAGCGGAGCATTTACTCAGCAAACAAAAGAACAAAAATAGGAGCGCATGAAATGAAACCAAGAAAAGCCGAAATTAATACATATATTTTATATCATAAATGGATAATTCATCATAAAAACACACATATACCAGGAACATACAAATCAAAGCAGTCTAAAATGACACTAATAAATAATACAATAGAGCCCAAGCCTTGTGGAGTAAAAGGGTGTAAACACCCAAAATCACACAAATCCTAGTTGTAACAAGAAGGGAGAAGGTGCTGGGAATGCTAGATGGAAAAAAAAAACAGACGTTAGGCACTTCCTAGCAATTTAAGTAAATCAACTAATATAGATTAGTAAATCAACTAATGTAACCCCTTTGGTTCCACAAAACACTAAAAACTAAACTTCCTATTACAAACTATGAATTTACTTCCAGGGGAATTTGCATCAAAGGTAAAGTAGCCTCAGAGACAACTCTATATATCTGGTGCAGTATTTTGGCCCCAGTTTTGCAGCTGGGAGACTTTGGTACATATCCTTTCAAAATATCCAATACCACATATTAACTGTAGTAATAATTTTCTGTACAGTATGTGCAATCTTTTAGAGAAATAACATTGTCTGTGCCTAAAATTCATAGATCTTGAAAACTTTACCAGTAGAGAAAATATATATCTTACCCTTGTATATGTTACCAATACAGATTTAGAGGCTCTATCAAAATCTCTGCCTTTGAAAGCCTGAGACCTGGTTTCAGGGAAGACTTTAGATTGCTGGATAATCTGAGTTATCACTCCAGATGAGTTGGATTTACCGAAGACAGATTTGTTCAACCAGAATATGTTACATGTGTTTATGTCTCGAACAAGCAAGGGTCCAGTGCAGGAGTAAACCAAAATAGTTTAACAGCTGAACTGCTTCCAATGCAGCTAAAAACATCCCATTGACATTCTAACTTCCTATTTTTCTGTTTTCAGATCATTCAGTCTTTATAATTTCCTAATATACCTGTTTTTGTTTTCCCCATTTTGTTCTCAGCTATCCATTGCTTCTTAATCACTCTGATTTCTATGTTTTTGTTTATTGGGTCTGATATTTCCATTCAGGGCTGCTGGCAGGGGGGAGAGAGTCTAGCGGCTGCAGGAGGCCCAGCCAGCCCACGCTGGATGTTTGGCTCACCCAGAGGTTTGTTCATATTCTGTGTCCGGCTGCCGGGTCTCTGTTGGCTAACAGGCTTCAGCTCTCCCCAGCTGTGGCCCAGCCTTCACCCCAAACCCCTCCACGCACCTAGGGTTGCCAGGTGGCTTCACCAAAAATACTCACACAATGGTGAAAGGTGTGAGCGTGCACACAGAGAGGTCTCTGCTCTTTCCTCCTCTCCTTGACCCCACATGCTCCTGACACCTTCTCCTGATTGTCTGCAGTACCTAGTAGCAGCCAATCAGGATGGAGGAAGCAACCCAGTACCATAGCAACAGCCCTGCTCTCCCCTGCTCGGGGAAATCCTGCGACCCCAAGCCAGTCAGGTCACTCTGCCCAGTAAAATCTCAGAAGTAATTTTGGACATGCATGTGTCTGGTATTATCTCTATGTACAGATTGTCCAAATGCAGGACAGTTCAGTTCAATACTAGACACCTGGCAACCCTAAATGTGCCGGAGGAAGTTGGGCCCATTCAGAAGTCAGGCCCAACTTCCACATCCACCTGAGATTGGAGGCCTCCACCCCAAAGTAAAATTATTGTGTGTGCGTAGGGGGGGGGGGGGGTATTTAGTGTATTGAGTGTGAGAAGGGAGGATATTCAGTGGGAAGTGGGTTATTGGGTATGAGGAGGGGAGGGCAGTATTGAGTATGAGGAGAGGAGGCAATTGAGTGAGAGGGGATTGAGTGGAGGAGGGATTGTGTAAGGATGAAGGAATTAAGTGTGAGTAGAGAGTGGATTGAGTGAGAGGAGGGGGAATTGAATATGAGGGGAGTGGGATTTGAGAGGGAGTGGCATTGAGAGGGAGGGAGATTGAGGTAGTGAGATTGAGTGAGAGAAGGTGGGAATTGAGTGAGATTGAGGAGGAGGGGTAGAGTGAATAAGCAAGAGAGGGGGAAGGGGAGAAATATGGGAGTGTGATAGATGGGAAGAGTGAGCGGGGAGTATGTTAGGGGGGAGTGAGTGATCTAGAGAGGGGGGTAGAGATGGAGGTGTAAGAGAGGGAGGGGGAAATGGTTGGATGTAAGAGAGGTAGGAGGGAGAGGTGGGTGTGTAAGAGATGGAGGGGGGAGAGGCGGGGGTGTAAGAGAGAGGGGAGACATGGGGCTGTAAGAGAGGCTGGGGGAGAGGTGGGGCTGTAAGAGAGTGAGGTGGGAGAGGGGGGACTGGTGGGGTTTTATATAAGTGGGGAGTAGGAAGTGTAAGAGAGGGAGAGGGGAGAGTATGAGAGGGATGGGCAGTAAGAGAGGGAGGGGATTGAGAGGGGATGAGGAAAATGGATAGGAAGAGTGAGAGGGGGTGGGAGACAGAGGAGGGGAGAAATACATGGGGTGGAGAGGATGAGAGGGACAAGTGTGAGAAGCAGGAGAGAAATAGGGGGAGTGTTAGTAGGGGTAGAGAAATAGAGGGAGAGTGTGAGAAGGGGGAGAGAAATAGAGCTGAGTGAGAGAGTGAGGAGGTGTGTGAGAGGGGAGGAGTATAAGATAAAGAGGGGAAGGGATTTGCATGGCTGCCGGCATGGGTGTCTACAGTTGAAATATTAGTCCGGGGCCCCGTGAAAGCTTTTGGCGGCCATGTTTCCATTCCTAGACATATAAATTGCCTCTATCTACTTTGCACCACCTTTGTCTTCTGTTTTCATCTCTTTCTCTTTCCTATTTTTGTTCTGAATCAATAAAAGTAAGTCCAATTAACAGATGGATTGTAGAAGCATATATTTAATTCTCAGTACTTTCAAGCAAAAAAGAGGGATTGGTGCAGGGCAAATTGGGATGCCCCTAGATGGTGGGGACTAAGGGAAAATAGTAAAGAAACAGTCTGGGTGCTGCAGGAAAAAACCTAGTCAAGGAAACAGCTAAGTAAGCGAGGCGGGCCAAGTACACCAACAGAAGATGCAAAAATGCGTTATTGCAAAAATATCTTTTATTGACAGTGATAGTCAAACACATTATTATTGGATGCATTTGACTATAACAGTCAATACATGATCTTTTTGTAGTAACCATTTTTTGCATCTTCTGTTGGTGTGCTCGCCCCTCCCCTCCTCCCCCCTCTCCCCTTGCTTACAATTCTCAGTACTTCACTAGATTTTATTCAGTCCCTTACATTTCTTCTAAGTCTGAGAAGACCTTCACTGGTAGATTCCAATCATGGAGGCGGAAACACACAATACAAGTTTTCTATAGATGATCTGTACAGGGATAATAAATGATAGTGGGTCAAATACAGCAACAGAATACAATATGATAGCACTGGGTTATCCTCCAACCAACATTTTATATTTGCTGGACGAAGGCCTTCGCAATGACCTTCCAGGTGTTTGTTATATAGGTTATAGTCACTCATTCTTGACTCCAATTGGGTCCATACCATGGATTCTTCTTGAAGAATGAATTTGTGATGTAGAAGTTTTCACATTCTGCACACTCTATCAATCTTTCTCCCAATTCATTCCTTAAGGTGACAATTCCCTCTGTTAAGTTGGTTGATTTCATTGTAGAAATCTTCCACTTCATTGTCTGTATAACTGATCTCGGGGCATATACTTGGATTATTTGAAGTATATCTCTTTGTCAACTGACTAATGATTCTGGTTGCTCTTTACGATAAGCTTTCATACTCCACGATGTTGTTTCTGCATCTTTTGTTAATGATAAAGCCTACTCCACTGATCCTTCCATTTTCTGTACCTCTGTAATATAATAGGTGCCCGTTTGTAAGATGAATGACGCCTTTGTCTTTTCTTCTAACTAAATATACCATTTAATCTTTTCAAGTTTTCCTTCCAGTTCTTGCAGTGCTGCTTCAATGGAGAGAGTGTGGCAGTTGTAGGTAGCCAGATTTATGTTTTATTATAGGCTACTGTTAGAAATTCAAGGCATTATTGAAATCCCTGTTCTCTGATTGCTCAAAATTCTGGGCATTATCCATTCAGTAATGGCCCAGAATTTTTGGCAACTTACCGAGTTTTTCAGCCATACAGCTTTGAGTTCTTATACACACTAATGGAAAGCAGCTGTCAGACAGAGGAGGTGGTTGGGCAGGAGGCACCAGCAAGGCACTAACTCCTCCCCTTCACTGCCTGCAGAGCTCCACACCGGAGAACCCTGAGGAGAAAGGTGTTTATTTGTGTGTGTGTTTTGTGGGTGTGTCTGCAGTGTGTGTTTTATATGTATGTCTGTGTGTGTTCTGTGTGTGTGTATCTGCTGTGTGTGTGTGGGTGTGTATATAGATGGGGGGCTGCATTGAGCATTTGTGTACAGAGGGGGGTGAATTGTGTGTTTGTGTGTACAGAGAGGGGCCTGCAGCGTGTGTTTTTGTACATACAGTATAAAGGGGGGCAACAGAGTTTGTGTATACTGACCTGGGCCGCAGACAGCTTTCCTGGGGCCCAGGACTACAGTTTCCAATGGGCCCACCCCTAGTGTTGGTGGCCTTGTGAGACTCCCCGTCTATCTTTCATACCCTAATCTCTCCCCTCTCACACGCCTCTCTCTTCCACTCCCCCAACCTCTGCCCGTGTTGGTGGCCTTGCGAGACCCCCCTCAATCTCTCCCACTCAACTCTCTCCCCCCTCTCCCCTCTCTCCCACATGCCCTACCCCTCTCTCACCCCACTCCCCCACCTTTTCCCACCACATTACACACATAATACCACCCTGCACATCACACACATTTCCACCTGCCCCCCCTCCACATCACACACATCCCCCTCTGCACATCACACACATCCCCCCCCTGCACATCACACACATCCCCCACTCTGCATATCAAACGTAGTACTCCCCTGCACATTACACGTGCATGCCCCTTAGCTGCTGCGTCGTCCAGCCGCCGAACTTCCAGTGCAGAGGCGGCCTGCACGGGAGGCCGAAACACAATTGGAGAGAGGCCTACTGCAGGGGGGAAAGCTGGGACCCAGTAGCCGGACGCAGAGCAGGTGGCCCTGCAGCAGCTGGAATCCCAGCCAGAGGTCAGCTCAAATGCAAGTGCCGGCCAGCTCTCCCCTCCTTTTGCGGCCCTGGTACTGAGAAGGGCTGCATTTTATGAAAAATATTTTTAATAGCCTACATTTAAACTATAATACTAATAATCCCCTAAAACTAGGACATGACTGGCCAACAATTCCCTGGCTGGGTTAAAGTCCCTTGTCTTCGCCTCGGGCCTTCAACTCTTCCAGCCAGGGCATTATTGGCCAGTAATGACCTGTTCTTCTGGGATTATTACTTAAATAACAGCTTTTGTTTAACACTTCTTAGCACCCTCGGTCTTCCTGCCTTCTTACTGAAGGTTGTCAAACTAAGGGATAATCCAGACTCCAGAGAATGAGGGCCATTGCTTTAAGTGTGTTTCATATTTCGGAGTTCAATCCTTACTTGTCATGCCGGCCTTATTTGCATATTGGCAAGTACCCATCCCACTTTCGCTGAGTATATTGTCCAAGCATTCATAGTATGGATATATATATATATATATATATATATATATATATATATATATATATATATATATATATATATATAATCAAAAAATAAATAGATGATACCATTCTGTGGCTAACTAAATGCTTTTATTTGTGCGAGCTTTCGAGATACACTGATCTCTTCTTCCGGCGATATTACAATGAATGAAGCAAGCAAAAGCTATACTATAAACAGTGTCTATTGGAATGTTATCTGTGCTGGTCCATCCCCCGGTGTGGATGTGTTTTATGGCTGGAGGTGTCAAAAGGTTCCTGAAAGCAAGTGATGAAAGAGTGTGTATGTGTATCAGTGTGAATAAAAATGATTGGAGAGCCCACAGTATATACAGTGCTTTACAAAAGGTGTGTGTGGAGTGGGAGTGGATATAAATGGTGTGGGTGGGTGTGGAAATGTGAGAGTTAGTAGCACAACTAAAAGTGTATGTGGATACTATGTGGTCCCTATTGGTGTATAGGGATGGAAAAACAAGGAGTATAAGTATGTGTGAGAGACAGCTGTGTGTGCATACATATAGCACAGTATGTACAGACATGGCCTATAGCGCTCATGGGAAGAGAGTTCACTTGTGTCAGTAATGACTCATAAAATTTCGATCTCTGTTTAGGCCACTGCTAAGTGTCCCGAACAGTTGCATAAATTTGTATTCATGCAACCATCTCTCTTTCGATGTTTTAAGATTACCTTTGAGTATGGCAACCCTCAGATCGTTCATCTTATGGCCAGAGTCAGAGAAATGTTCGCCAACAGGACTGTCTCTTGTTCCGCGTGTGATGCTGTGGCGGTGCAGGTTCATTCTCTTGTTTAGCCCCTGCCCTGTCTCACTTATGTAGTAGCAGCCCCCTGGGCATTTCATGCACATGATGAGGTACACGACATTGCTGGAGGAACAGGTGAACCTTCCTCTGATTTTGTATTCCCGATTCCTGTGTGGTATTTGTATTGTGTCTGCTGTGTAGAGCATTGCGCAGGTTTTGCATCTTGGGTCCTGGCATGGTTTTGTCCCGCATTCAGTTGTACTACTGAATACTTTACTCCTCACCATAATATTCTTGAGATTATGGGGTTGTCTGTATGATAATAAGGGTGCTTCAGGGAAGACCTGTTGCAGTCTTGTATCTTCCTGGAGGATGGGTTGTAGTTTCCTGGCGATCTTGCGTAGGGCTCCTAGGTGTGGGTTATATGTGACCACCAAAGGTACCCTCTCGCTTGTCTCCTTCTGTTTGTATTCAAGGAGATCACTTCTTGGTATTCTGGTGGCTTTTTGAATTTGCTAGTCTACAGTTCTGTGGTTATATCCACGGTTTATAAAGTCTGATCTCAAGGCTTTACTCCGCTGGTCTCTGTCTGTTGTGTCGGAGCATATCCGGTTGTATCGTATGGCTTGACTGTAGATGGTTGCATGTTTGGTGTGTGTCGGGTGGAAGCTGTTGTCCCTCAAATAGCTGGCTCTGTCTGTAGGTTTGCGGTATACAGAAGTCTGTAGTTGGTTGTTCTTTATAGTAATGGTGGTGTCTAGGAAATGTACTTCATCTGGGGAATGGGTGAGTTTGAGGTTGATGGTCGGGTGGAACGTATTGAAGTTGTAGGAGGTCCTGTTCGCCAGAGGTCCAAATCAGGAGGATGTCATCGATGTAGCGAAGGTATGTAAGGGGATTCAAGTGACAGGTGGAAAGAAAGTCACTTTCCAGTTTTGCGCAGAACAGATTGGCATACTGTGGTGCCATCCGAGTACCCATAGCGGTCCCGGTTGTCTGGAGGTATGTGTCATTTCCAAATGTGAAGTAGTTATGGGTCAGAATAAATTCGATGCATTTAGTCACTGTCTCTGTGAGTGGCTCCTGCAGTCCCAGAAAGTATCTGCAGGCTGAAATACCATCCTCGTGGGGGATGTTTATATACAGTGACTCAACATCCATAGTTGCTAGTAGTGTTCCTGTTGGGAGGGGGCCAATGGCATTAAGTTTGTTTAGCAGGTCGGTGGTATCCTGGTTATAGCTGGGTGTGTTCCTGACAAGTGGTTTTAGAATGCCCTCCACCCAGCCAGAACTATTCTCGGTAAGTGTGCCAGATCCAGAGATAATAGGGCGCCCAGGGTTACCCTCTTTGTGAATTTTAGGGAGCATGTAGAATGTGCCAGGTTTTGGGTTAGCTGGTATCAGGTCCAGAATTTGTTCTCTTGTGCGGATCGGGAGTGTTTTAATGATCCTGTTGAGTTCTCGCATGTATTTTTTAGTTGGATCCTCCTGCAGCTGGGTGTAATACTTTGAATCAGAGAGTTGCCTGTGTGCGTCCCGCAGGTAGTCTGTGGTGTTCATTATGACCACTGGTCCTCCCTTGTCCGCAGGTTTGATTGTTATGTTGTGGTTGGCCTTTAGCGATTCTATGGCTCTCCTCTCCATCAGTGTCAGATTATATGTTTGTTTCCTTACTTTGTCCAGGATGGTGGTTTTGGCGCTGTGTCTGAAGCTTTTAATGTACCGGTCCAATGTGGGGTTGCGCCCAGTTTGTGGGATCCAGTTGGATTTTTGCTTCTCCCTGCTCATGTGCAGCAGCTCTCCTTCTGCAGTGTTGGCATAATCTTGGTTGTGTCTGTTGTGGAAGAACTCCTTAAGACGCAGCCTTCTGAAGAATTCTTCCAGGTCACTGCACAGCTCAATCTTGTCCATAGGCTTGGTAGGGCAGAATGTGAGACCCTTTGATAATACTGAGGACTCTGCTTGATTAGGTGTGTAATCTGAGAGGTTAACAGTGCAGTCCTGCTGTTGGTGACTGTACTGTCAATGTTTGTATTATTAGTTGTTGTGCTGGCTGCTGCTGAGTATCTCATTCTTAGCCTCAGTCTGTGCAGTTTCTTTTCCTTATTGCTAATTAGACCCTTCAGGAGTTTTTCATGGAATGTTTGGAGTCCTCTCCATGTGTCTGTGTGAATTTCTCCTGTCTCCAGAATGCAGTCTATCATCTCTTTTGTCTTTCTCCTGTTGCTGTAACAGATGCTGATCAGATGGTTCCTTAATCTTTCTGAGTTCCTGGTGGACAGTTGTTGGGAGAATTTTGTGTTGTATGTGGTGGCAACTGGGTTTTTGAGGACGAGTCCTTTCGGGATCAGGTGCTCTTTCTTGCATTTGCTGAGGAAGATGATATTGCTGTCTAGTTGTGCCTGTTTTTTCAGTAAATCCTTTAGCCTCATTTGAGTACAGTACAATGTGGTATCTTCCATATTTTCATGTAGAGGTATCAGTACCGTGTTAGCCGAGCTGCAATAATCAAAAAATAAATAGATACTACCATTCTGTGGCTAACGAAATGCTTTTATTTGTGCGAGCTTTCGAGATACACTGATCTCTTCTTCCGGCGATGTTACAATGAATGAAGCAAGCAAAAGCTATACTATAAACAGTGTCTATTGGAATGTTATCTGAGCTGGTCCTTCCCCCAGTGTGGATGTGTTTTATGGCTGGAGGTGTCAAAAGGTTCCTGAAAGCAAGTGATGAAAGAGTGTGTATGTGTATCAGTGTGAATAAAAATGATTGGAGAGCCCACAGTATATACAGTGCTTTACAAAAGGTGTGTGTGGAGTGGGAGTGGATATAAATGGTGTGGGTGGGTGTGGAAATGTGAGAGTTAGTAGCACAACTAAAAGTGTGTATGGATACTATGTGGTCCCTATCGGTGTATAGGGATGGAAAAACAAGGAGTATAAGTATGTGTGAGAGACAGCTGTGTGTGCATACATATAGCACAGTATGTACAGACATGGCCTATAGCGCTCATGGGAAGAGAGTTCACTTGTGTCAGTAATGACTCATAACATTTTGATCTCTGTTTAGGCCACTGCTAAGTGTCCAAACAGTTGCATAAATTTGTATTCATGCAACCGTCTCTCTTTCGGTGTTTTAAGATTACCTTTGAGTATGGCAACCCTCAGATCGTTCATCTTATGGCCAGAGTCAGAGAAATGTTCGCCAACAGGACTGTCTCTTGTCCCGTGTGTGATGCTGTGGCGGTGCTGGTTCAGTCTCTTGTTTAGCCCCTGCCCTGTCTCACCTATGTAGTAGCAGCCCCCTGGGCATTTCATGCACATGATGAGGTACACGACATTGCTGGAGGAACAGGTGAACCTTCCTCTGATTTTGTATTCCCGATTCCTGTGTGGTATTTGTATTGTGTCTGCTGTGTAGAGCATTGCGCAGGTTTTGCATCTTGGGTCCTGGCATGGTTTTGTCCTGCATTCAGTTGTACTACTGAATACTTTACTCCTCACCATAATATTCTTGAGATTATGGGGTTGTCTGTATGATAATAAGGGTGCTTCAGGGAAGACCTGTTGCAGTCTTGTATCTTCCTGGAGGATGGGTTGTAGTTTCCTGGCGATCTTGCGTAGGGCTCCTAGGTGTGGGTTATATGTGACCAAAAAAGGTACCCTGTCGCTTGTCTCCTTCTGTTTGTATGCAAGGAGATCACTTCTTGGTATTCTGGTGGCTTTGTGAATTTGCTGGTCTACAATTCTGTGGTTATATCCACGGGTTATAAAGTCTGATCTCAAGGCTTTAATCCGCTGGTCTCTGTCTGCTGTGTCGGAGCATATCCGGTTGTATCGTATGGCTTGACTGTAGATGGTTGCATGTTTGGTGTGTGTCGGGTGGAAGCTGTTGTCCCTCAAATAGCTGGCTCTGTCTGTAGGTTTGCGGTATACAGAAGTCTGTAGTTGGTTGTTCTTTATAGTAATGGTGGTGTCTAGGAAATGTACTTCATCCGGGGAATGGGTGAGTTTGAGGTTGATGGTCGGGTGGAACGTATTGAAGTTGTCATAGAACTGTAGGAGGTCCTGTTCGCCAGAGGTCCAAATCAGGAGGATGTCATCGATGTAGCGAAGGTATGTAAGGGGTTTCAAGTGACAGGTGGAAAGAAAGTCACTTTCCAGTTTTGCGCAGAACAGATTGGCATACTGTGGCACCATCCGAGTACCCATAGCGGTCCCGGTTGTCTGGAGGTATGTGTCATTTCCAAATGTGAAGTAGTTATGGGTCAGAATAAATTCGATGCCTTTAGTCACTGTCTCTGTGAGTGGCTCCTGCGGTCCCAGAAAGTATCTGCAGGCTGAAATCCCATCCTCGTGGGGGATGTTTGTATAAAGTGACTCTACATCCATAGTTGCTAGTAGTGTTCCTGTTGGGAGGGGGCCAATGGCATTCAGTTTGTTTAGCAGGTCGGTGGTATCCTGGATATAGCTGGGTGTGTCCCTGACAAGTGGTTTTAGAATGCCCTCCACCCAGCCAGAAATATTATCGGTAAGTGTGCCAGATCCAGAGATAATAGGGCGCCCAGGGTTACCCTCTTTGTGAATTTTAGGGAGCATGTAGAATGTGCCAGGTTTTGGGTTAGCTGGTATCAGGTCCAGAATTTGTTCTCTTGTGCGGATCGGGAGTGTTTTAATGATCCTGTTGAGTTCTCGCATGTATTTTTTAGTTGGATCCTCCTGCAGCTGGGTGTAATACTTTGAATCAGAGAGTTGCCTGTGAGCTTCCCGCAGGTAGTCTGTGGTGTTCATTATGACCACTGCTCCTCCTTTGTCCGCAGGTTTGATTGTTATGTTGTGGTTGGCCTTTAGCGATTCTATGGCTCTCCTCTCCATCAGTGTCAGATTATATGTTTGTTTCCTTACTTTGTCCAGGATGGTGGTTTTTGTGCTGTGTCTGAAGCTTTCAATGTACCGGTCCAATGTGGGGTTGCGCCCAGTTTGTGGGATCCAGTTGGATTTTTGCTTCTCCCTGCTCATGTGCAGCGGCTCTCCTTCTGCAGTGTTGGCATAATCTTGGTTGTGTCTGTTGTGGAAGAACTCCTTAAGACGCAGCCTTCTGAAGAATTCTTCCAGGTCACTGCACAGCTCAATCTTGTCCATAGGCTTGGTAGAGCAGAAAGTGAGACCCTTTGATAATACTGAGTACTCTGCTTGATTAGGTGTGTAATCTGAGAGGTTAACAGTGCAGTCCTGCTGTTGGTGACTATCAATGTTTGTATTATTAGTTGTTGTGCTGGCTGCTGCTGAGTATCTCATTCTTAGCCTCAGTCTGTGCAGTTTCTTTCCCTTATTGCTAATTAGACCCTTCAGGAGTTTTTCATGGAATGTTTGGAGTCCTCTCCATGTGTCTGTGTGAATTTCTCCTGTCTCCAGAATGCAGTCTATCATCTCTTTTGTCTTTCTCCTGTTGCTGTAACAGATGCTTATCAGATGGTTCCTTAATCTTTCTGAGTTCCTGGTGCACAGTTGTTGGGAGAATTTTGTGTTGAATGTGGTGGCAAGTGGGTTTTTAGGACGAGTCCTTTCGGGATCAGGTGCTCTTTCTTGCATTTGCTGAGGAAGATGATATCGCTGTCTAGTTGTGCCTGTTTTTTCAGTAAATCCTTTAGCTTCATTTGAATGCGGTACAATGTGGTATCTTCCATATTTTCATGTAGAGGTATCAGTACCGTGTTAGCCGAGCTTCAATAATCAAAAAATAAATAGATGATACCATTCTGTGGCTAACGAAATGCTTTTATTTGTGCGAGCTTTCGAGATACACTGATCTCTTCTTCCGGCGATGTTACAATGAATGAAGCAAGCAAAAGCTATACTATAAACAGTGTCTATTGGAATGTTATCTGTGCTGGTCTTTCCCCCGGTGTGGATGTGTTTTATGGCTGGAGGTGTCAAAAGGTTCCTGAAAGCAAGTGATGAAAGAGTGTGTATGTGTATCAGTGTGAATAAAAATGATTGGAGAGCCCACAAAGAGGGTAACCCTGGGCGCCCTATTATCTCTGGATCTGGCACACTTACCGAGAATATTTCTGGCTGGGTGGAGGGCATTCTAAAACCACTTGTCAGGAACACACCCAGCTATATCCAGGATACCACCGACCTGCTAAACAAACTGAATGCCATAGGCCCCCTCCCAACAGGAACACTACCAGCAAATATGGATGTAGAGTCACTTTATATAAACATCCCCCACGAGGATAGGATTTCAGCCTGCAGATACTTTCTGGGACAGAGACAGTGACTAAATGCATCGAATTTATTCTGACCCATAACTACTTCACATTTGGAAATGACACATACCTCCAGACAACCGGGACCGCTATGGGTACTCGGATGGCGCCACAGTATGCCAATCTGTTCTGCGCAAAACTGGAAAGTGACTTTCTTTCCACCTGTCACTTGAAACCCTTTACATACCTTCGCTACATCGATGACATCCTCCTGATTTGGACCTCTGGCGAACATGACCTCCTACAGTTCTATGACAACTTCAATACGTTCCACCCGACCATCAACCTCAAACTCACCCATTCCCCGGATGAAGTACATTTCCTAGACACCACCATTACTATAAAGAACAACCAACTACAGACTTCTGTATACCGCAAACCTACAGACAGAGCCAGCTATTTGAGGGACAACAGCTTCCACCCGACACACACCAAACATGCAACCATCTACAGTCAAGCCATACGATACAACCGGATATGCTCCGACACAGCAGACAGAGACCAGCGGATTAAAGCCTTGAGATCAGACTTTATATACCGTGGATATAACCACAGAATTGTAGACCAGCAAATTCACAAAGCCATCAGAATACCAAGAAGTGATCTCCTTGAATACAAACAGAAAGAGACAAGCGACAGGGTACCTTTTTTGGTCACATATAACCCACACCTAGGAGCCCTACGCAAGATCGCCAGGAAACTACAACCCATCCTCCAGGAAGATACAAGACTGCAACAGGTCTTCCCTGAAGCACCCTTATTATCATACAGACAACCCCATAATCTCAAGAATATTATGGTGAGGAGTAAAGTATTCAGTAGTACAACTGAATGCGGGACAAAACCATGCCAGGACCCAAGATGCAAAACCTGCACAATGCTCTACACAGCAGACACAATACAAATACCACACAGGAATCGGGAATACAAAATCAGAGGAAGGTTCACCTGTTCCTCCAGCAATGTCGTGTACCTCATCATGTGCATGAAATGCCCAGGGGGCTGCTACTACATAGGTGAGACAGGGCAGGGGCTAAACAAAAGAATGAACCTGCACCGCCACAGCATCACACGCGGAACAATAGACAGTCCTGTTGGCGAACATTTCTCTGACTCTGGCCATAAGATGAACGATCTGAGGGTTGCCATACTCAAAGGTAATCTTAAAACACCGAAAGAGAGACGGTTGCATGAATACAAATTTATGCAACTGTTCGGGACACTTAGCAGTGGCCTAAACAGAGATCGAAATTTTATGAGTCATTACTGACACAAGTGAACTCTCTTCCCATGAGCGCTATAGGCCATGTCTGTACATACTGTGCTATATGTATGCACACACAGCTGTCTCTCACACATATTATACTCCTTGTTTTTCCATCCCTATACACCAGTAGGGACCACATAGTATCCACACACACTTTTAGTTGTGCTACTAACTCTCACATTTCCACACCCACCCACACCATTTATATCCACTCCCACTCCACACACACCTTTTGTAAAGCACTGTATATACTGTGGGCTCTCCAATCATTTTTATTCACACTGATACACATACACACTCTTTCATCACTTGCTTTCAGGAACCTTTTGACACCTCCAGCCATAAAACACATCCACACTGGGGGAAGGACCAGCACAGATAACATTCCAATAGACACTGTTTATAGTATAGCTTTTGCTTGCTTCATTCATTGTAACATCGCCGGAAGAAGAGATCAGTGTATCTCGAAAGCTCGCACAAATAAAAGCATTTCGTTAGCCACAGAATGGTATCATCTATTTATTTTTTGATTATTGAAGCTCAGCTAACACGATACTGATACCTCTACATGTATATATATATATATATATATTGTCTGTGTTGCTGACATTTATGTCACGTCTTCCATTTATTCAATCCTCCTTTTTTCAGTCAGTCACCTACGGTATATTCTCTGCCAGGTTCCAATGTAAATGTTTGCTCACATCATTCATATAGCCATGGGCTGGCACTTAGTCTTTGGACTCCATTACTTTTTTTTTATACCCCTGCTGTCCAAATTCCACTTCAGTTATAATTTATCTATTTAAACTGACATTAAAGCACAAACCGTTCTTTTTTTTGTTCCTCGTCATTGTTAATTCATTTTCTTTTCATTGCAGAAAATAAGACAATTTCCATTTAGCAAAAGGACTGTAGATCAGCTTCATTAAGCGCATTGTCTTGAGGACCCATGCCCATGCATTAATCATACATTGATATGTCACTGTGGTTTAATAATATAACCCATCTGGTATGAGGAATGAACGTGTTTAATAGAAATTAAATTTTACTTACAGTTGTTTAAATGAGATAAGATTGTATGGTATATAACTGCATTATGTTTCCTTACAGATTCAGTCACTTGTTTTATTACTGTATTTCCCTTGGTAGTGGAACCCATTATTGTTTTATAAATTGCATTTAATACACTTGCATGTACTGTACAGTTATAGTTTTTCTTTAAAGCTGATCTTGAACAATCTTCTGAGATACTGTACGCACGCAATAAAATGCAGATAGTAAAATATGCTGGGACTGTAAAATGTAAGAAATTGAATTCTTTGTTGCAGAAAGTCTGTTGCATTTAAAACCAATGTGGAAGTGAATGAGTTAATTAACCATGCACCCTAATAATGTATACATGAACACAGTTAATTTTCAGGAATCTCGCCCTTTATCACAGACTGGTCAATGTTGATCCCTGAATAGAGATATATGTGTACTGTGACTAATAAAAGATTGGAAAGCTTTGTATCAAAGGATGAGACATCTGCATTGTGTTAAATTAGTCCAGGGGTGCGCAAACTTGGGGGCTCATTTTACATTAAAGCTGCTAAGGGCATTTTTCTCCATAGCAGTTGAGGGCTTTTTTGAGTTAGCCAACACTGAGAGATATAGCAACCTCAGGGACATTAACCCTGTCTTGGCAATCACATGTGCACTATGTCAGAACTTGGGCAACTTACCTAACCATAATTAAGGTCTGAGATAGGCTAATTTTGCCACCCACGATATCAAAACACTAGGAGGAAGCCCTCACACTAGTATATCTTCCATTCATGCCCTCTGATCCTGAATTCTATTATGCATTTTTTTGTTTTGTCAATAAATGTATAACTTGTTAATTTACTTTACTTGTTACTATTTTCACTCATAAAATTTCTAATTCATTTGTATAATTTTTGGGTCATTACCAGGAGATTCTGTTCTATTATTTTGTTGCGGTTTATTAAAAGTTATGTTTTATTTACACAGCAGACCATGAACCAAATACTGGAATAAATAAACAGCAATCTAGAGATGTGCATCTAGTCCAAAGGATTGTCTTTTCTCTCTGATTTCTTCATGCTTACTAGCTTCTAAGGAAGCCCAATCCACAGGCTTCAATCAGGCCCAATCAGAGAGAGCACTCTCTCCTTTATTCACTCAAGTAGAGCGGGGTATTTCATGTTTGTTTGTATCTGTTGCCCAAGTAATTCACAGACAAAGTAAATAGAAAGGAAGAAACACAAAACAGAAGGTGGGTGACGTGTCTGCAACATATGTCACTCTGTGATTACGTGACGTGTCTGCTGTTATGGCAGCTTGGGACATATGTTGCTGCTATCTCAGCTGCTTTTCCTGGTTCCCCGAGCAGTGTGTGCATTTTGCCCAGCTCGTTCTTTTGTGGGAAATCTGTAATTTGTCTCTGTTATTTTTATCAAGAATATTTATCACGTATGTGTTTGTTTTTTGCACAGCAACGTAGGAAGTCTGTATGTCACGGTGCCTAAGCAGTCACACTGCCTGCCCTCTCTGGCTGCTCATGGCTTCTGTTTACATTTGTGGCTGCTGGTTTTTACTTCTAATCCAGGGGTGGGAAATTCCAGTCTTCAAGGGCTACGAACAGATCAGGTTTTCAGGATATCCCTGCTTCAGCACAGGTGGCGCTGTCTTCAAGTCAGCCAACGATTGAGCCTCCTGTGCTGAAGCAGGTATATGTTTCCTCCAAATCCGGGGGGGAGCATAAGAAGGCACCAAAATAGAAGAGAAACACAGATAGTGCAATAGCATTTTGAACAATTGTGTTTTGAGTGAGTCTTGGCTCTTCTGAATTTAGATATTCAATAGTCATAGTATTTTTAGTTAATTTTAAAGAAATTATATCCTTTTATATGTTTTATCTATGTTTATGAATGAAAATGAAATCAGATATTAGATGTATTTTATAATTAATTTCTATTAGTTCATTTATTGTTTATTATTTATTGCAATCTGTACTACAATTAATTATTCTCAGAATTTGTATCTGAATTCTATTGTAAATATGGATATAAGCAATATATGTTGCAAACCATAGAGACAATTCTATTCCCTCTCTATTTGTATGAGATAATCAAATTTGTAACTACTTAATAGGAAATTGGATCAAATACAGATCAATTTAATTCTAGATATCTAATTCTTAGATACTAATATTTGGATAAAAAGTTATATAATATATGCTACATACAGTATGACTATACTGTATATGAATTTTATACTGTAATAGCATAGTTGTTTATATTGATTGTTAAGAGGTATAGAAGGGCAATAGATTCACATAGCCACCAATCCATCACATAGTTAAATACAGCGAAATGCATAGGGTCGCTTGGTAGCACTGTGGTAGGTTGGAGGAGACGTCAGATACATGTGATGCAAGATGCAGAGAAACTGAGCGAATCAGGTAGTGGATGGAGTGGTACACACGGATGCGGACACAACTGCTCAGAGCCCTGTTGTATGCCGGCTAAAGCAGGACTCCAAGGAGTCATCAGTCTTCTGGACTTTCCTCTTCACATCTATTCCGGACAGTAGTGAATATAAATTGTGTATATGGTGGACTACTCACCTGTCTTTCTTCTCCTCACTAAGGGCATTTGCTGTACCTTAGATGTAACTGAGAATTGGGGGTTGTTGTGGCTCATATAATATATTTTCTATTTTTACTAAGAAGGTTGTGCCTGTCTTCTTCTTGTCTGTTTGGCATATATGGGGTTCCCTTGGTTGGAACTGAAATTAGGATCCGAGGAAGCCAGCCTTGGAGGAGCAAGCACTAGAACTTATCTTACATATTAACTTTTACCTGGAACATTATCACTTGAGTAGAGCATGGAATCTGCTTTCTTAAACTTAACAAAGGAGGCAAATATCCTCCCCGATAGGATATATTTTTACATAATTTTAAATCAGTGTATGTAAGGTGAAGACATGGTCAGTGGTTCTGTGTTTTGGAAGAAACCCGATTTAACTCCTGTGCAGACTTTCTGTCAGTTAGAAATCGTAACACTTTGTTAATGACACTGACCCCTATGTAATTATTTGTGTTGGTGGGATCCCCTCTGGTGGGATCCTCTCTCTTTTCTCCCTTTCCTATTTCAGGGTCTGAATGGGTGTAACGCCAGCTTTAAAAATGACCCAAATAATGACAGGTACACCCATATTAATTATCAAACCTCTGTTGTTAGGCATTGTTAGAAGGAACACCTCTTTTGCCTATTTTGTAGGCTATTGTAGTTAATGCAATGGCCTTTTTGGTTGAAAACAGCACTTGATATTGTGTAAGTGAGCTTTATAGATACCATTAGCATTTAATGAGGCATTAACTTAGGTTAACACCTCATTAAGTCAATAACGGACCTCTGTGGATCTGGGCCTAAGAGTACATCTTATTTTATATGCTATTGTCATATAAGAGCAATGTTATTATTTACAACTAGATGGTCAGAGCCCGGCTTTGCATGGGTCGCAGTAATCAAAAGTACAAACAATAAATTGTATTTCTACATCCCACCATCTCTTCATTCTCTATCTCCCCCTCTTCTCTCTTTCCCCTCCTTATCTACCTGTGCCATCTCTCTCCATCCTATCACTTTTGTTTAATACCTTATGATGTCCCCAATTCTTTCTGCCTCTCTCTCCTCCAGTATTCTTGTTTTCTCCTTACGTGTCAACTGGCTTCCTCTTTTTTTTTCTTTGTCTGCTTTCTGTCTCTCCTTGTCTGCCACCAGGCTATGTGCATTATGATGTTAAGTGCCAGATACATAGCCTACCAAGTACACCACCCATTGGCTGGGTTGCTTGTCAGATAATTTGTAAGCACTCATAGAATTAATGCATTTAAATAAATAGAAAACAGAAAAAACTTGCGCTCAATGTGGTCTGTGCTGAAAATAGTGACTTAAAAATAAATTAACAAAACAACCTGATAGGTGAAGTTTTATGCTGCTGATCAGTGGGAATGGTTCAAACACCAAGCTACATAGAAACAGAAAGAGAACAGCGCAAAAAAAAACATTGTGTAGTATATTTAAATAATTTTATAAAATGTGAAGGTGAGTATTGCACGTACATCAAAAAAAAGGGTTAATAGCAAGACATGTTAGGGACATGTTACCCCTCGGCAGGCACAACAGGATGCAGGCACCAGGATTTCGACGTCCTCCCTCAAGATGCTGGTATCTGGATGCAGGGTATACAGCTCAGCGTTGGGGAACCTTCCCGCGCCTTCACGGAGCTCACAGCAGTTGTTTTCAGGGGTAGATCGCTGCGTCTCTTCCTGGTTAGTCCACGTTGGCGTGTGACGTCATCCGGCAGCGTCTCTCGGCCGGTCGCGTCTTTAGTGCGTCACTCCTTAGCGATATGCAATCGGGCGGTATAGCAAGTCCCAGACAAGTCCCACAATGAAACAAATGTCCAAATACAATGCCGCAATGGGGGTATATGTAAAAAATAAAGGAACGCGCCCTCTCCTACGCGTTTCGTACTTTCGTACGTTTCGTGAACCCTGACGAAGTACGAAAGTACGAAACGCGTAGGAGAGGGCGCGTTCCTTTATTTTTTACATATACCCCCATTGTGGCATTGTATTTGGACATTTGTTTCATTGTGGGACTTGTCTGGGACTTGCTATACCGCCCGATTGCATATCGCTAAGGAGTGACGCACTAAAGACGTGACCGGCCGAGAGACGCTGCCGGATGACGTCACACGCCAACGTGGACTAACCAGGAAGAGACGCGGTGATCTACCCCTGAAAACAACTGCTGTGAGCTCCGTGAAGGCGCGGGAAGGTTCCCCAACGCTGAGCTGTATACCCTGCATCCAGATACCAGCATCTTGAGGGAGGACGTCGAAATCCTGGTGCCTGCATCCTGTTGTGCCTGCCGAGTGGTAACATGTCCCTAACATGTCTTGCTATTAACCCTTTTTTTGATGTACGTGCAATACTCACCTTCACATTTTATAAAATTATTTAAATATACTACACAATGGTTTTTTTGCGCTGTTCTCTTTCTGTTTCTATTTAAATAAATAAAAAGAAAAAAAAGAACACGTAGGTGCATATCAATAGGTCCCCCTTAGTTTGAATGGAAAGTTTCAGGTGTATAGGTTTCATGGGCTTGGAGCTATGGCAGTTACAGACAGACAGACTCTCATTTATTATTATAAACAAGGCAAGCACTTTAAGCCTTCTAAACACTGTTTCAATTTAAAAATCATCAAACCACTTTGTGTATAAAAAAAGAAGAAAATCTATAAATGCCCTAGTATGAAGCAACTTTGAAACTGTATTTCATTTTTTAATATTCACTTCTTATCAAAGATATAATATACTCAGCTGTTTCTGTAACCAAAAAAATAGAGACTTAAACACTTCCTCTAAGATTCTGTATTTAAACCATACGGTCTCCTTTTATACAATTTAAATATCCAAAAAGCTTCTGTTTAATATAATATACTATATTTAATCTATCACCTCCCCGGTTTTGTATACTGTAACTTTTAATCAACAAAATGTTTTTATACCGGATGATCCAAATCGCCTTTTTTGTTATTTACATGGTAGACTATCCTAATATTCAAATATCATTGGTACGACCTACATATTGCATTGTATGTTATGACATACAGTATTGCATCTTACCGGTAATATAATCTTTTATTTTATATCTTTTACCAGTATCTGTGCTTTTAAATTTTGAACTTGATAAACAATTACAATCTTTCATTGGTTATAATCCTAATGTAGTATATAACAGAGCTCTGGAATTAGGAAACATTTTATCCCCCAGCATATATATCACAAGTGTAGCCCTCTTTCCCTCTAGTGTGAAGGTCTACTAGTGCTGGCGGTACCTGTCAGCTCACAGGGATCTGAGCCTCCGATACTGGGAGCCTGGGGTAACAAATATACTGAGTGGCAGCGCCTCCACCTGCATGGGATCCCAATTGGATGGGATAACCCCGAGCAGGAACTATTAATAACAGCCCACAGATTATAAGAATAACAATAATAACCTTTACTGTGAGCAATAACCATAAACCACATAAATGCAATAGCAATACTAATGGTTACAGCTATACTTCGCCTTGCAGGGCATTGTCTCACCACTGTGTACCCCCACACCGTGTCCACAGTACCAGAGGTGTCCCTTGGTCGCTTCACCCAATAAGTGTCCCCAAAAGATGCCCACCCCTCTAGGCGAGATCAGCGCCTTACTGTACAGATGTTGGTGCACGTTTGGTGAATGGTACCTGCCGGGTATGTCCACATCTGGGCGCAAGAGAACGAAGAGAAGTAGGGGATCCGCCGATCCAACGATATCCTCCGCTAGATGGGATGCCTTCCGCTGGAGTGACCACAGCAATGATGGTCGCTCCCTCTCTTGCAGTCTGGTCCCAGACTGCAGTAGCGATAGTTCAATGCAGCAGCTGTGGCCCTAAGCTGGCTATCCACTAAAAGGACAGGATCCCTAACTGAAGGGCCTTCCCTAAAGCAGCCACAATCTTAGGGTGAGTTTGGCCTAACTGGGGCTTAGGGGATCTCTGGCCTAGTGCAGAGGGTCACAGACCCCTCCCTGCGCCTATACAACCTCTCCTAGTTGTGTCTCAGCTCCAACTGCCAGAAACCCTCAGAGCGCCAAATGTATCAACTGTCCCAGCAGGGAAATACTGTCACTCCATTGGCCAGGCCTAGCAACCTGACTCCGCAGCCCTGTGGCCTTCTGGGGGCTGTAGTTCCCGCGGAACCCTCTTATCATTGGTGCCGCTTGCGCTACCTCTAATAGCCGCGACAATCCTGCCTGCGCGACCCTTGTAATGGCCGCCGCGACTCTCGGGAGCTACTGCGCATGCGTGTGCATATCTAACATGACAGCGCCCTCAGTGCTCTCTTCCCGGAGCTCCGGCGATGCTCTCGCCCGGCACGACTGTCCCCGCAGCAACCCCCCTTCTCCCAAGCTGCAGCGGAGGTAAGGGGCCAATCGGGGAACCCAGTCCACACAAGGAAGAGATTTAAACAAGAGATTATGGTAATAGTGTTGGCAATTATAAATTATTTATTTCTAAAAATGTTTTACCAGAAAGTAATACATTGAAAGTTACCTCTCGTTTTCAAATATACTGTATGTCCTGGGTGCAGAGTTATCATGACAATGCATGGTTACATTAAATGAACAGGGTTCTACATTATATTTAAAGACATTGCATGAACAGTAAAGATAATATATTTAATGTGTGTAGGTAACAGTTGACAGACAAGATAATAAAGTGAGACATCTTTTGTTATGTAATGGCTTAATTGTAAAGGTTGTAAATACTTGGACACCAGTTCAGACATTTTTTTAGATTTGATAAAGGAACAATATCGAAGCTCCATAACCTCTGAGAACATGAATTAGGACAGCGGTTTCCCCCTGTTACAAGAGGGGACCATGGTGATTATTGCTATTCAGAAGTGAGTAGTGACTAGTTAACTCCAAGTTCTAGCATGATGGGATTGGCTTTGATGCAGTAAGGCTCCTTCTTTAAGTTTATACAGTATTCTTCTGGGGAACGCAGTCAACATTCTATTTATATGCAAGTTATATAAATTGGTTATCCCTAAAACCTAGTATGGCTATGACTTCCTAAGGGGAAGGATGGGATCCAGTGATGTGTATATATAATAGGGTGTCAAGCAATAAAGGAAAAGGTACATTTGAAGCACTTGCCACTAGCTCTTATATTATAGATTTATTTTTTATTCTGTAAGCTTTTCAGTGATTTTTCTGCTGTAAAAATGTTAAAGATAAGCTGTTGCCTATCTTCGGTTTAATTGACAAAGAAAATACTTCTGGCTTCTTATGGGTGGAAAGCGAAAGCACTTAGTTGAGTGGACATTATCTTTAAAGCATCTTATCATCTGATTGCTAGATTTACAAGAACACAATAACAATTAAAAAGCTTTTAGTTAAACTACTTTGATTAAACAATGTCCAAGTCAAGAAATAAAAAAAAAAAATGTTCCCTGCTGTGGGGTTATTTTGGTCTTGATAATTCATCAAGATGCTTAACTAATACTTGTTATTTTAAATGTTCATTCCGGCTTGCTAACCAACTTTATTTTATGCTTTCTCCTCTTGTTTTATAGTACAGAGAGATATTTCCTTCTTTGAGGTTTTTAAAAATGTGGTTCCATGACCATCAGTGGTCAGCAAAGGACTACAGTATATAATTCCCTCTAGGCAACTGTAAAGACAACTAGAAGTCTGTGGCTTTTTTCTTACTGCCAGAATATCAGTGCTAAAGGCTGAATTTTCCATTCTGTATTAGTATTAAAAAAATATGTCCTATATACACTTTCTCTGTTCTAAACTGAAGCCATCAAAACCTGGCAGTTTTTTAAAATTTATTTTACTACAGCGGCACGTAGGCAAAGATACAGAAAATATAGTTCAGTGGACGTGTACTGAAGCTAAAACTAAAAAAAGTATTATTTGTACTTACTGTAAATCCTGTAACTACAAGGAAAGGATCAAGAATTGAATTTGTCTCCAACACAAAAGACAAGCGGGATGAAACGCGTCAGAGTGTGTCTGGCTACGTAAACATGCTCGTTTTTTCAATAAATTAGCCGGTTTTCATAGAGCTGCGTTTAGCTACTTTTCTGCTGTGCATTGCTTCCCTTGGATATTTTTCTGTGACTGATTCAGCTGGGAGCACGTGGATTCCACACACAGATTCAGGACGCGACTCTCCAGTGGATCTTTTCTATTGTAGCCGAGCACACTGGTCTCAGCGTTACAGTAGGTACTTCTGTGGGTGTAGTGGGCTGGGCGTATTTTGGAGTCAGCTGAGTTGTTCTTAGGAAGGATGGTCGGCGACTCGATATTTCACCCGGTTTATCACCCTTCCCCCTAGCCTGCATAATATTCTGCTTTGCTTACAGTATAGACAGAGTTTATATGTGCCTGTTCTGTGTACTCTCATTATTGTTAAGGATTGAATCTTAGACACTCTAGTCCTTGAGCACTGGTTGTAGGATCACTGCGCTGCGTTCTCTTGGTATTATGTGTAAAGCAGGTTGATTAAGGATACATTCCCTACAAAATTTTAAAAAATATTGAAAAAGAAAATGCTCTAAAATTATTATTAGCAACCTATTTATTTTGACACATTTCTGACTAATTCCGGTGTAAGCATTGAATTATTGATTAGTTGAGATGTGTAAAACTTTTGCACAAGCTCGAGAAACAGATTCAATCAAAATATTATGACAGTCGATAACATTAGAAAACATTTGACAAACTTAAAAAAAAAAATTGCTGACAAAGGTACACTCTAGTAAATTTGCTTAAAATACTTTACTGCGAGTACTTTACTGCAAGTTCTTTACACACATATGACACTGACATGCAGAAATATATAATTGTGTAATACCCTTTCCCTCCTCCTAATGGAGATTTGGCTGATACAGATGTTATGGTGCTAACCTGTTAGGCTTACAAGAGGCCTGAACCTCAGCGCTTGGGGAGCCTGGAGTGGCTGGTGCAGCGCCTCCACCCATGAGGATCCCAGTGTCACAGGAAAAGGAATACCAATATGGTAGACCTCAAATAACCACAATCCAAACAATATATATGCAGCACACTTTACTATTGTCCGATAGCATGCTTGGTAACACAATATACACACAATAATGGTAACCACAATAGCAATTGTCCTCCAAAGTACTGAGGGTTCCCTTGGCACCAAGACCCAGTGTCCAGCAGAACAATTCTACTCAAAGATATATGTCAGGGCAGCACTACCCTCCCCATGTGGTGTTGGTGCACATGGGTAAACTTCCCGGGTACTCGGGTACAACAGGGTATGCTCAGACAGGCCGCATCCATGATCCCACGATGCAGAGCTTCTGACACAATCCCCTCTCACCTTACGTCTGGCAGTACCACGTGGCCGTTCCACCAGGCCTAGGGAATCCGCCACTTTGGTTCCGTCTGTTCCGCTGGATCTTCAACACTCTAAGGGGACGTCCTTACTATTGGCCAGCCCTACATTACATCACTACGGTGTAGGGGAAACTAGCTGGGGCCTACAGGGAACAGGTCTGGCCTAGTCCAGGGGGCTTGAGTAGCTCCCCGGACACTACCTTTCCCTTCACCAGCTCCATCAGGACTGAGGACGCTGCCTCCAGTCCGCAGAGAAAATCCTGAACAACAGGACCTCCTCTTCCTGCAGCCACAACCTCAAGATGGCCGTTGTCTTATACACAGTCCATGTATATGTGGCTGTGCTAACCACAACATGGCCGATACAGCTCACTTAAACCCTCCCGACGGGACCACTGCCATGAAGGAGGCAAGGGAGGGTAGTGTGAATTACTGACATTGAACAAATGATGATAATGAGTCTGGCTGATTGAGTCAAGTAATGATGATGATGATGATGATGATGATTCTTACTGAGTGACTGACTTTAAACATGGAAAATCTTGCTGGCTGACTTAGTTTTGTTGTGACGGCCAGGATGTGCGTAAGGTCCAGACTGTCCTGGAGGGGTTCATGTTAAAATGGACATGAAGCAAAAGTGATTGTGGGATCATTTGCATGTTATTTCCCAGAATCCCTGGCTGCAGTGGAAGCACTGTATACTAAGAGATAATGGGCAACAATATTTTGGAGAAATAGAAAGTTTGCAAACTAAACTGACATTGTTACAATTGGTTTCTTGCAGAAGAAAATGTAGACCATTTTATTTCTGTTCTTAAAATATAAAAAATTACCAGACGTCTCTGGAGTTCAACTTAAAAATCAAAGTATGAGTAACTGAACAAAACATTTAAAACATAGATCATTTTTGACACTACATGATATTAAAGCCTACACACTTTCTATTATAAATGTTTTCTGGTTTTAATTCGGGATAAAAGACTAACATTACGTTTGGGACACACAAATAAGTAATTAATAATAGAAGACATAATAAAAGACTGGTTTAAATCACCAAAAAGGATGTTTTGTTAAAATTAAGTATCTCACATTACAGTGTTATGGCAGCCCCCCTACTCATATACAGTAAACCTGTCCCAGTTGAGCTCTATGGAAATTGTTCAGCTTTTATTAAGAATGATTTCATGTGAGACAATAGATGTGATGCATGTTTCTTAGGCTGATGTTAATGCCAATGCAGACCATGGGCTTTTATTGAAACCTTTTTATAGAAACATCACATGAACTACACTTACTGTATATGTACTGCATATGTGGGTCAGCCAAGTCTTCCTAGAACACATAGGGGATTATTCATTAAACTGCAATAGATACCACCCCAGTGTACATCTGCGTTGCCCCAAAGGCAGACAGCCTTTGGGGCAGCCGAAAGGCAGACAGCCTTTGGCGCAGCCGAAGGGCAGCCAAAGGGTGTGAGCCATTTGCTGCCCTTCGCTGCTGTTTGGTGATGTTAAAGTGATGTTAATGCTGATCTATTTCAATCAGAAAATCACAACCCCTCTATCCCGTGTACCCAATTTTCCAACTCTATCTGTCCATGAAATGTCTGTAAATTGACTGTATAACCCTGTTCTTTTAATGTAATCATGTATTTTTATAACTCTGTGCCCAGGACATACTTGAAAACGAGAGGTAACTCTCAATGTATTACTTCCTGGTAAAACATTTGTATAAATAAATAAAATAATATACAATCGGGGCACTACTCCATGGAAACACCTATTGCTCCACCATCTTAAACACAATTATTTATTTTTTACAATTATAGCTAACTTTACACAATATTCAATTCTTTATAGTTGAAGATAGAGTTATATAATGTATAAATCTTTTTTGTTAAGAGCGAGAGTTTGTCAATTGTCCACAAAAATCATAATTGTTGCATTAATTAGCATGCTGACATTTTGTGCAATTATTGTGCCGGCTACTGTGGTCTTCCATTTGAGATACAGTAAAAAGAAAACAAAAGCAAATGAAAGAGTCGCTGGAGTCTACCAGTTTTAAAAGACCGACTGTATATATTTTTTATTGTGTACATGCATCTATTTCTGCATGCAAGATTTCCAGTGTGTCTGGATATAGATGATTAGCTAGTTCCATTCAAAAATATGACAATCACGATTGGCAGCTATTCATTAAATGTGCTAGAGAAAAACACCCTGGGGTTAAAGATCTGGATCCCCAAACCGTATGAAAGCTGCACAGTCAAATGTGTCAGTCTGATCAACAAGACCCTTTATTTGTACTTATCACATTCACATTTAGAATAAAACATTAGTTTCATGCTGTTTGTGCTGCTTTACATCTTTTTCTCAGTTTATGAACAAAAATGTGTTTTGTATTTGTAGGCTACAGTAATTACTGGACTCAGGGAATAATAGAAGTGGTAATGGCTTTATATCAGAGGTTCAACTGCACTTTTTTACTTATAACACGTTGCTCACTATTTTATACACTCTGTGATTGCAAATGCACACAGTAGCTATTCCTTAATAACATGGTTAATGTTTTAATGTTATTAAGTATTTCTCATTAAGTCCCATACATGCAAAGTTAATTACTGTTTTCGGATTTTTTATATTGGTCTCCCTTTCCCCAAAGCAATTGTTTTTCCCTTGGAAAATGTGTAAATCTTTTAAGGGGAAGCTTTATCAAAGTGGCAGCAATTGTTTCAAATGTGCTAATGGTTGAAACGTTCAAGCTGCTTGTTTGTTCACTGTGTTACCACAAATATTGGCCAATTTTTACTAAGGACGGGCACTTTTGAGGGTTTAAAATCCAAAACCTCCTGAATTTGGTGGGACCCGATTTCCTGATGAGCTGTCTGAGACAGTTGCGGTTCTGTTTAATCCAAACCGCGAGTTTGTATATAGAATCTGGAACAGAAACAAACCAAAACACATTTCTACCTCAACTTACTGTACGATTAGTGTATCTCCTCCCACTCCTGACCCTCTGAAGCCCCCCAGGCTTCTGTGATTGGTACTAGTGCTATTAACCCCTACTTTCAGAAATCGGTGCAAGATATGCAGATGGCAATAGGTACAGGACATAGAAACCAGGTATTGTACCTATTAAATATATACAGTTAGAGGGTATGGTGTTGGCTACTCTGTCTATAAATTACAGCTATTTCACTCTATTCTATTATAGTTATACCTCTGGCCTAGATTCACTAAACTCTGTTAAATCAGGAAAAATGACGTCATATCCTAAGACAGCGGTGCGCAAACTGTGGGGCGCGACCCCCAGGGGGGGCGCGAGACTGCCGACGGGGGGCGCGGGGTTTACAGAGGCCCCGCGCGCTTCCCGAATGCACTTAAATTAAGTGCCGGGGGAGCTGCAGGGCCTCTGTAAACCATACTTACCCGTGGCTCCGGCGGCTTCCTCCCGGCGTCGCCATGGCAACGCGGCGTCAAAATGACGCTGCGAGGTCATGTGACGTCACGTTGCTATGGCAACGTGACGTCATTACGCCGGAGCGAGGGTAAATTGGGGTTGGGGGGGGCGCGGGAGTGAGGGGACAGCCGGCAGGGGGGCGCAGGGAAAAAAGTTTGCGCCCCCCTGTCCTAAGACACAAAAAACAGCGCACAACGCTCATAGTGTATTAAAAATGGATATAATGTGAGACACAATAAACGGTGAGTAAACTGCGTACATCAAAGATGATAAAATAACAGCATTTCAAGGGTCAAGTTACCCAAGCACTAACCAGCCATATAAGCTGTTTCTTGTCGGATGTCATCTGGTGTTCCACGGGATCCTGTCTCCAGGAAACAGATGCCACACATGCCACGGGGCGTCACAGATTCGGCCCAAGCAACATCACACACACCAAACCACATTAACAAATTCTGCTATCGTTCAGCACCACTGGTGATTGAGCCGCACACTGACCGGGATGGTACGCCCCGTGGCGTGTTTGGCGTCTGTTTCCTGGAGACAGGATCCCGTGGAACACCAGATGACAGATGACTAGAAACGGCTTATTCGGCTGGTTGGTGCTTGGGTAACGTGACCCTTGAAATGCTGTTATTTTATCATCCTTGATGTACGCAGTTTACTCACCGTTTAATGTGTCTCACATTATATCCATTTTTAATACACTATGAACGTTGTGCGCTGTTTTTTGTGTCTTTTTCTGTACTAGCTCGGGGGGTGTCTGAGCCACCCCCATTCAACAGCTGCAGACGCTCTCGTGATTTACATTAAGTATTTTTTACATAACTTTATCATGTCATTCATATCACCATCACTGGGGTGTTGTGCATTAGTGTTTAAATTGTAGTAGCGCACTTTCACCTTATTCTTTATCATAACCGAAGGCCTTGGACATGGTGCCGCAGACCGTGCTGAGCGAACAGACTGCCTTAAGGCAGTGTTCTCGTCCATGCAGCGTGCAGGCGCGTGCGCGCAGAAGCGGGAGGAGACGCAGGTTGCGTGAGAAATCAGTTCGACTGATTTCTCACCGCGACAGACAGGTCACGTGATCGGTTCGCCCAATGAGGGTGAACCAGCTCTGTGATGTCACTAGAAACGCCCCCAGGAACGCCCCCCACGGCCCGTCTAGCATGGCAAGGGAAATCACCCACTTTCCCCCAGCCTCCGCGCGCCTCCACACAGGATAAGGCACCATGTCCCCAGCCTAATACAGGAACTGTTATGTTCCCTGAGTTTTTGCCTAATTGTAATTTACTGCAGTTACTGTATATGCAAAAACAATGGCCATGCTTGAGCTCATTATCATATGCTTAATTTAACATTATTTTGTTTCAGGATAATGTTTTGTTATATTCAAATAATGAGATGTTACCCCCATGCCTATAATAAATTATAAATATATATATATATATATATATATATATATATATATATATATATTAACCCTTTTGTAGCCCAAGTAGTTAGCTAGTCATGGGCAATCCGTGGCTACTGTAGGTGGCAAGTAAGTGCTACAAAAGGGGTTAATGTATACCTACCACTAGACTACTTACCCCCTTGCATACCAAAGAGGATAGTAAAGAATTGCTTGGAAGTGTTACAATAGGTATGATTTAAATAAAGTAAGGTTATTTTCCAGTGTTAAATTAAAGGGAGCTTAGTGAATATGGTATGTATATCATTACAAACAAAAGAAAAGAAGCACAAACTCCCATAGAGTGATCCCGGTTTATTATTGCAATAAATACAAATACCAGACGGTTTCCAAAGGGTGGATCATATGGTAGCAAAAAAAAAAAAAAAAACAATGCAGCAAAAATTATGAGACAAAAAAGACACAGCAGTGGGGGATACACATGAAAAAATGTGTGGCTGAAACAGTAGAAATACAATAAGATATAAAAATGTATAAAAGATATGAGTGAAATATAGTATTGAAATTGTTATCTGTATAAGGATTCCGTTAATCCCATGGGTTATCTGAGGGTAATGGATCCGTACTACAGCACAGGGGTGAAGATAGATGTCTAAAAGAAAGGGGGAATCCAAATCAACTGCTCCGGCATCTCCCGTACCAAACTGGGCTGCGCTCCCACTGCACACAGAAGTGCTGGTATAGCAGAGGACACAGGAAGAACCGGAACTCCAAAATAGATATAATGGAGCCTGCAGCCCTCATGATAAGTGCACAATCAGGCAAATGTATGCCTAAAGTAAAGGCAGTGAGATAAAAGCTTGTATACAAGCGCGCACCCTGGATCAAATGGATTCTGTAGGTGAAGGTGCTAGTAGTCCTATTGATCCTATAAAAAAGATGATTAGTTGTAGGTTGTGATTTTAGCGGACCAACATCAGCTTTTTTATATATAGCACTGCTACACCCCCCCCCCCCGCCCACCCCCTCTGGGAGATTTTGCGTAGGCTACAGGTCTGTGTGCTGCTGGTTACCTGTGAGGGTCCAAGAGATATGAGCTTCTGCGATATTGTGGGGAACAGGACAGGCTTTAGGTGATCCTCGGGTTCTTTTCATTTGGTGATAGCGCCTCCAGTCACAGCAGGCTACAGCAAAGCTGCAAGCAGTCCCTATAGTCTCCTATACTTCTGTCTAATAGACTGCAACATAGTCAGAAGTATATAAAAAGTATCTTTATTTGGTGCAGCCACTGCAAGTGGTACTACAGCATTTGCATCCTTGTGGAGAATGGGTTCCAGACCCCTGGATGGTGCAGGCCAGCAGATAATGTTGAGGAATTGTGCTATGCACAGATCTTGAGCTCCTCAGCCCCAGAAGGGGCTGAGCTCCTCTTCTTCCCCAGCTGGGAAGGACTCCAACTCAGACTGACTCTATAATTTGGAATTCATCCTCCTTAATGAAGAAAGGGGAGGGCACAGGTTCTGCACCAGGATTGGCTGCAACACAGACCCAGTGTCACCTCCCCTCCTGCCACTCAGGGAGGCTGCGTGAGGGGGGTAAACCCCACAGGGTAGCCTGGCACTGTCTGTAGCTATCACAGTTATCAGAACTTATGTGACAGGAAGGCAGAAAGATAGTCTGGACCAGCCAGCCAATTATGGTGTGCAGAGCTTTTGAAACCTCATAGAAACCTCACAGGTTTCATTAGCTTCCAAAACCACATAAAAACCTTCAAATGAGCCTTCTTCTTTACTGAAAATTGTTATGTTAGTCAGGCTAACAGAATTTATTGACTCTGGCCCTTTGTATCGTGACACTTAGAACACTGATTATTTTTATTCACATACAGTAGGACAGTGGTTTCCAATCTTTTTTTGATGAATGAATATAATTGTATTGTGAAATTCTGTGTAACGCCAACCCTTTCTAATAGTATCTGAGATCAGATCATTGTAAGGAACCCCAACCCTCTTTAATAGCAATTCTGAGATCAGATGCATAGTAAGGATCCAAAATCCTCTAATAGGGGATCTGAGATCAGATGCATTGTAAGGAACCCCAACCCTTTTCTAATAGCGTGTCTGAGATTAGATGCATTGTATGGAACCCTAACCTTCTCTAATGGTGTATCTGAGGTCAGATGTATTGTAAATTCTTCTGTATTTAGTACCATTTTTTAGGTTATCTGAAAATTGCAGGGAACCCTTTAGGGATGCCAAGGGTTCCTAGGAACCCTGGTTAAAAAGCATTGATAGGATGCTGCATAAGAAGAACTGCATCGGGGCATTTAAATGTTACCTTCTACTAGCAGTCGCAGATAATCTATATCAGGCAACCTATTCCTGCCCACCTAATTTAAGTATTTGATCAATGATAGTATGGGAAAAACATACCAATGCATGAGTTGGTTAATTAATTCCAGCTGTACTAAAATCAGATATTTGGTATTGACAGCATATATTGTAAACTCTTTTGCTAAACATCAACTGACCAATTCCAAGGCAGACAGTAGAAAGAGAGAAATTGTCCTGCAAGACTACAGTAGCTTTTTGTTGCACAGTACCGACAAATCCCTCAATCTTTTGAATTAATCTCTTCCCTTTTCATTACAAGTCTGGGTAGCAGTGACAAGCTGGTCAAATGCCCACTCTGAACTCCTTTGTGTGGTAGCAATCTATTGCTGTTGTGACAAGTTTCGAGTGTTAAAAAGAATGGTCTCTTTTGCTGGAGAAAAGAATGAGCTTCATAATTCTGCAAATAGCATGATCTCAGCGGGTATATTCTGTCCCTCAATGCTCAGCATGTAGTTGATAATTTATATTATGCAGTGAAACATAGCTACTAGTAAAGTGGACCATGTATTACAGTTCTCTATGGACCAAGAGTCTTTATAAATTACTTTCTGAATATCAACTTACTGTGAGCTTTAAAAGATAACACTGTTATTGTACTTTCTGCCATAGTTGTGTGTGTTATTACTTTTTCTGAACATGGAAAAGTTAAAGCTTCTTCGGTGGATATACCAAAACGTAATGCATGTGTTGGTGACTGTTTAGAAAATGTGGTTTGGTGTGTATAAATTCCTGAATCAGAAAAGTACATTTGCCATTCATTTTCATAAATTAGCCAAAAAACGAATCCTGGCATAAAAAAAGAATTAAAGGATATGAATAGCTAATGATATCACTATTTCTTCTAATTTATGATGTGTTCCTTAAATAAACATGGGAACTTTTTGAACATTTGATTCTCCATAAGGATTTAACCCTTTAAAAAAAACATTACCAAAACATAAGATGTGAAATTATTTTCTGTAAAAAATGTTTTGATAGAAATGGAACGATATAAATTATTAGTTTCAGCAGAGCAAAGGTTACTGTGTTTAGGTAGCTAATGGCTGCTTATAACAAAAAAATCATAATCTCTATCTTCTCCAATTAAATGTTTAACAAATTATTTCTGTACTGTAGTTCAATTGTTTTTATTTTACATGAGATCATGAATAATGTAAGATTCATTTATGCTAACTAAAATCAATATAAAAGAATATGAAAGTCATGTTTGTTTATGCTCTATTTTCTGTGGGTGGATTTATATGTTTGTTCATAATCTAACCAACAAGTTTCCCTCCAATTTAGATAGTCATCCATGAGGAAAATATACTGAAATTCTGATTTTCTTCCTGTATGAATAATTGTACCATACAGAAGTTTATCAGTTATATTGTAGTTTCTACAGGTTGAACTCTTGGAGAGCAGTGGTGCGAGCAGTGCAATGCTTAGCTAATCGTATTTACAGAGAAGGGGATAAAAGGATCTTTTTGTTCTTTATTTTTTTAATATCCAGTGGCCCAGATGTAAAATCAACAATTTGTTGCATATTTTGCCAGAACGTATTGTGCTAACAAATAAACATTATACACAACAATCCCTGTATGTACAAAGCTACAATTCAATGGCCAATAATGCACATTAAAGCAGCAGTCCAAGCTGCGTTTTTTTTTAAATGTCTCTTCACTAAATTGCTGATCTATTGGTGAAGATTCAACTCAGAGGGTTCACTAAATGGCTGTCAGTGCTGCAGAAGAGGACCAAAGATGCAAAGTTCTGTGGGGAAGATCATGTGACCAGGCAGTCACTAGATACAATTGAGCTCTTCACTGCTAGAGAGAGGGCAGGGCTCAAAAAGAGTGTGCCAGAGCCTGTTTCAGAAGAGGAAATGGATGTGACTTAGTAAATTGTTGCTATAGAAACAAACAATGCTTGTTACATTATAATACATTAAAAATGTCATTCACAATGGGGTTTTTTGTTTTATTTAAAAAATGCTACAAGTAGTTTCTCATAGTACAGAGCTGATTTATAATAAACATGTAGATATTGCTTGGTCTATAGCCGGCCTGCACAATTTGTCAAGTGAGAAGGGCTGAACTGCTCCAAGGAATACAGATTTGGGCCGCACGGGTAAAATCATCATCATCATCATCATCATCATCATCATTCATCATTCATCATTCATCATCATCATCATCATCATCATCATCATCATCATCATCATCATCATCATCATCATCATCATCATCATCATCATCACCACCACCACCATCATCATCATCATCATCATCATCATCATCATCATCATCATCATCATCATCATCATCATCATCATCATCATCATCATCATCATCATCATCATCATCATCATCATCATCATCATCATCATCATCATCATTATATCTCCCCCAGCACCTCTCATCATCATCCTCATACCTCCTGCACCCCTCAATCTCTCCCAGCACCCATCATCCTCATATCTGCCCCAGCAACCCTCATCCTGATATATATCTCCCAGTACCCCCTCATCCTTATATCTCCCCTAGCACCCCTCATCAATATCCTCATATCTCCCCCAGCACCCCTCATCCTCATATCTCCCCCAGCACCCCTCATCAATATATCCCCCCAGAACCCTTCATCATCTTCATCCTCATATCTCCCCCAGCACTCCTCATCATCTTCATATATCTCCCCCTGCATCCCTCATCATCAACGTTTGTGACTCCCCCTCTCTCATACACAATACTCACCCTCCACATCACACACAATACACCCCTGCAGACCACACACATTCCACCCCCCCTGCATCGCACATCCACCCTGCATCTCAAATCACCCCCCTGCATCTCACACCACCCCCCTGCACCTCACCTCACATCACCCCTCCTGCACAACCCCCCTTCACATCACCCCTCCTGCAAAACACCCCTCCTGCACATCACCCCTCCAGCACATCACCCCTCCTGCACGTCACCCCTCATGCACATCAACCCTCCTGCACATAACCCCCCCTTCACATCACCCCTCCTGCACATCACCCCTCCTGCACATCACCTCCCCTGCACATCACCTTCCCTGCACATCACCCCCCCCTGCACCTCACATCACATCACCCACTGCACATATCCCCCTGCACCTCACATATCCCCCTGCACCTCACATCACCCCCTGCACCTCCCCCCTCACATCACCCCCTGCACCTCCTCACCTCACACCACCCTCCTGCACCTCCTCACCTCACATCAGTCCCTGCACCTCCCCTGCACATCACCCCCCTGCACATCATCCCCCCTGCACCTCACATCACATCACCCCCTGCACATATCCCCCTGCACCTCACATATCCCCCTGCACCTCACATCACCCCCTGCACCTCCTCACCTCACATCACCCCCTGCACCTCCTCACCTCACATCACCCCCTGCACCTCCTCACCTCACACCACCCTCCTGCACCTCCTCACCTCACATCAGTCCCTGCACCTCCCCTCACCCCCCTGCACCTCAGATCACAGCGGCAAAGCAGGCAGGACTGCGCGCGCTCGCAAGCAACGGGCACCGGAAGTGCCGCACTGCTAGAGCGTGCAGTCTTGAGAGCGGGCTCGGCTCGCGGCGGGTGGTGGAGAGGGAGAGCAAACTCGGGGGAGGGAGAGCGGACACGGGAGGGAGGAGGGGGATAGCCGCCACGGGCCGCACAGTGAATGCCGACGGGCCGCGTGTTGTGCAGGCCTGGTCTACAGCTTTAAGAGTTGCTAAGAGTCTGAGTAATATATAATGGTATATATTGTACAATACAGCTTTATCATTTTTCAAATGTACTTCAAAGCTGAAAAGGGGCATTTATCAGTACAGAAAGAAATTATTTTTTAAATATTTTTCACAGTCAGTACAAACAATCATTATGCAAATAAAACTGTCTATAGTATTCCCTAAAAATGTAATCATGACTTAGGGCCTTAGAAACTACCGGGTATGCAGTAAACTTTCTGATGTAGCCATCTGCTTTGAGCTGCCACTAGAATTGGTTTGCATAAAATAACTAGAGGTACAGATGTCTCTGTTCAAAACAGGCATTTAAGAGTTGCCTTTCGTTCTCATGAGATTAAACTAGAAGCACTGCATGGTACAGATTGGTTCCAAACTCAATGTGTTGTTTACTGTTATTTTAAAAACAGCTTTTGTTAACCTTGATTAAGTTTGTTATGGTATACAATATTTTTCGAAAGCCGAACATTAAGATACTTGCTGGTATACATGAAGCTGCCACACGACTTTAACGTGTGCAACATGCTGAGAATAATATGCAAGAATCTGTGTTGTATCACATTTTAGGGTTTTCAGCAACAGAAAATAATTGCAAAACTTTTCATACTTTTCACTGTTTATTCATCTTCCTGATACCAAAGCCAAAGTAGCTTTTTCTATAAAATGCAGAGCATATTTCCTGTACATCTTGTAACACCTCTGTTCCCTACCAATGCCTCTGTTCTCCACTTCCGCTCTTTCCTGACAGTGCAGTAAGGTACGTTTGTTCTTATGAAGCCTGACCATTCAAAACAAATAGAAATAATCTTGCCTCCAACTTCCTCACTCATACAAAGCACCAGTGATACAGATGATATTGCTAATCAAATGAAAAAAACTCACGCAATCACAAGTATCTTCATTTGTAATGAGAATTGTATTGGCGCAAATAAGACAGAGATATATAAGAGATGGTGATATATTTGAAGATGTAATAGAAAAAAGTGTAGAACAAATGGGAAAAATAGCAAAGTGCTTGGAAATACGCACTTACAAACCGGTTCTATTATGAATCAAAACAGCATGGAAATCTGCAAATGTCTCTGATGTTGTCCTTATAGTGAGATTCCTGATGAGAAATAAACAAAGGACATCTACCTAGCATAATATTGTTTACTGCAATGTAGAAACCGAAATGAAATGGGGAAGGGAACAATGAGCAACAAATCTTTATAGAAACACTGCCGCTCTCTCCGGATATGTCCTGGTCGCATCTCTGCTCCAGATCTGTGCCAATTTGCACCATGTGTTTTGAATCTGACTGCCTATTTATAGCTGCCTGAGGGATTCCTTGAGACTTCCCCCTGATGAAGCATCTGACGCGAAACGCATATAGGCTGTTTCACCCTCCCACTGTGACCTCACCACCAGTGCCTTCATTCTGCTGCCGATCGGCTGTCCGCCTAGGAACCAGCGTTTTTCAACAGCTGCTGTGCTGCTTTACGAGACACTCCGTGTTAGGAGGTCGGAAAATTATCAGTCAGGCATTATGTTGTGTTGCGCTGTTCTGTGGATGTGCCGATGTATTTGTCACTTGATGTGAGTTTTTAATATTTCACTACTTCTCATCATAAATGATTTTTTTACTTACCAGTCGCCTCATTGCACTCCTTCTTGTTTTCGTTTTCCAAGTATTGCACCGTTAATTTCAGGAGGACTTGGAGCAGCAGGAGGGACTCTCAATCAAGTTACCTACCTTTCACCTGTATTCAGCACATATAATACAAAAATGTTAACACCACAAATCTTTTTGCTATTAGAATTAAATTCTAAATCAGGTCTTTATTTTTGAACCCCTGTTTAGTTTACTATTATATTTTGCTTATCCTACAGCCCAGACATTTAAATAATCCAGTAGTTGATACAACATTTGAATGTCTTAAGCCTGCATTTATTTATTCGGAGAAGACCATCTATTTTGGAGTCAAGATCATCTTTTTTGGTTCACTTATTCAGTTACTAACATAATTTAATTGTTTGGACACAGCTATTGCTTGTGTTGTAACCTTACTGAAGATTCCAACTCCCTTCATTTGTGTCACTGTTTCCAACTAAGATGGGCCTCTTCCTATTGCCAGGTCAGTCGTCTTACATAAAGTGAATGTGAAAAAAGTAAGGCCCTTATTCATGAAGCTCCAAAGTGGTAGATCAGGTCCCTTATTACCTCTATGTACTGTATCTATTTGTGCATGTTTGTCCTCACTTTTATGTAACTGTTTATGTTTGTGTAATATACATAACTGTACCCCATTGTCCCCCGTTATGGAATATGTTGGAGAAGGAGTAGCTCAGTGAGTAAAGACACTGACTGGCGTCCCAGTGTCGACTCCTTGGGACCTTGGGTAAGTCACTTTATCTCCCTGTGCCTCAGGCACCAAAAAATCTAGATTGTAAGCTCTACGGGGCAGGGACTGTGCCTGCAAAATGTCTCTGTAAAGCGCTACATAAAACTTGCAGCGCTATACAAGAACATGTTATTATTATTATTATTATTATTATTATTATTATGTTAGCGCTTCACAAATAAACAAAGTTACATAGTAGATGAGGTTGAAAAAAGACGTACGTCCATCAAGTTCAAACTATGCAACCTACAGTATAAACTATAGTAATAATAATCATGGGTACAGCCCTTGATACGTATGAAGCTTGTTGTTTGAGCTTCTTATATCTGACCCCATACAGTTTACAACCTAATTTTGGTACCTGAATCATGGGAAGATAAAAGGTACTTGCCAAAAAGTCATGAGAGTCGGCACTGGAATATGAACTAGGTTCACTGTCCTTCCCTAACTAATCCAAAATCCACTCAACATAATTATAATAACAATTGGAGAAAAATTGATTTAAAGTACCTTGATACATCAATACAAGGGATGAGACGTTTAAATTGTTGCTCTCTGCACCAATGTAAAGTCATAACGACCATGTTTGAACTTTGATACATATCTCCGACAGGCTCTAATACGTTGTGATATATTGTGATATAATGCTAAAATCACCAATGATTTTCATGTAAAGTATACTCTATGGTTTTCTTACATACAGTATATTTAGGTATGTTATGTGTCCATTGTAGCTAGTGGAATCACTCTCTTCTGTCTGCAGATTTAAAAATGGAGGATCATTAAATATTACTTTGATTGACTGACGCGTTTCCATTAAGGCATACAGCTCTGCAACTATCATTTAATCTACGAAGAACTCTCATGTGGGCCACTAAAAGGGACAACATCTACATTAAAATAGCCTAGGAAATTCGATTTTTTTGTTTTTTGGATATAGAAACATATCCAACCTTAATCTTAAAGATTTTTCATTTCCAATTCCTACAATGAATAATACATAGAAATTGGAAGCTAGAATTCTTTTAGACTTTGTAATTGTCCCAAAAGGGGTGCACAAAAGAACACGATTGTGTGTTTAAAAGTGCTCAAACTGGCCATTCAATTACATTGATTTACTTACAATATTTTCTGTGAAAGTCTATCCTCCATAGGGGTCTATACTGCAGTGACAACAACATTCTTTTTCAATAAGAAACACAAGTTAGGGCTTAACAAGGATCCCCATGGCGAATAACTTGTTCTTTATCAACTGTGCTACATCTCTGCCTGTGAAAGATTTTTGCAGAATTATTCCCATGACAATAACAGAAATGATCAATATAAAAAAAGAATTACCTTGTTATTAGGGCAATTTATTATGGAGGGGCTGCAGTCAAGGGTATACAAAAGCCCTACAATTAAATTAAAATAGATCCTAAGAAAGATTAGTTAACAGCTGCAATCCAATATTTTCCAACTTTAGGGAAAAGTCAATCATAATCATGACTTTTCAATTGACTAATTATTTGCAACTCTACTATCTTGTATAGCGGCAGGAGCTATTGCCTGACCTAGCTAGAAGTCACATTACTCAATTGTATATAATATTATATCAGTATTAAATCAGTAATCGCAGAGATGTTTTAGGAATATAACTCAGAATGCACATCCCAATTTCTGCTGCATTTCCAATAGCGTCAACAATGAGATGATTTTTGTCATTTACAGACCATTGATTAATTACAAAATCACAAAATTGTGTCTAATTTTCTTCTAATTTGTTTAGTGCCAGAGGGTAACACATGGCAATGCCCCCTCCAGCAAATCGTGACTCAGTATTTGTTCCTGATTGATTACATTATTGCTAGTGTATGTCTCTGCAATGACATAAACAGAAGGGGAGGGTCCTCCAGTCCTGTTCATATCATATTCAATCCCGCCTAGGAAATACAGAAAAATACATTATGATATTACATAGTTACATAGTTACATAGTAGATGAGGTTGAAAAAGACATGCGTCCATCAAGTTCAACCTACTGTATGCTAAATTTAGACAGCAGATACTTTCTCCTGTATCTATACTTATTTATTGATCTAGAGGAAGGCAAACAAAAAATCCCAGTGACATATCATCCAATGATATCTCATCTAGCCTGGGTCCCCCAGTTATCCCCTAACTCCGGCTGCATCTGCGACTGACAGCAGAGGCTGGGGGGAGCATGGGGAAATGTGCAGGAGCCTGCGGGCGGTTAGGGAGGGTGACCGGGACACCGGAGTTCCGCGGCGGCCTGACCACATAGGGCGATACCATCTTGGGAGGTTCGCAGACGCGCAACTGAGTTGTGGTTGCCATTACAGGAGCACACATGCGCAGTAGCTTAGGCAGAGCAGCGGCCTTTACATACATGTCTTGCAGGGGAACTACAACCTCAGCAGCCAATGGGGCTGCAACATCACATGGCGCAAACCACCCAATAGGACTGCAGCATTCCCTGCACTATAGAAAGGATACATTTTGCATGCAGAGACCCCACCAGGCAGTCAGAGCTGGGACAAGAAGAGGGTAGGGTGTGTGCACAGGATGTCTGTGACCACTGCACTAGGCCAGAGACCCCCTTAGGCCCCTGCTAAACCCTGACTCCCCTCTTAGCTTGTGACTGCTGCAGGGACAGGCCCAGTAGCTAGGGACACTGCCCCTGTAGTAAAAGCGTGCACCCAGGCTCCCAGCAGTGAAGGCTCGGCCCTCCTGTGAGCCGCAGGTAACGCACCACATACACGTAGCTGTCAAATCTCCCAGGGGGTGGGGAAATAGTGCTACATCATAAGGGGAAAAATAAATTGTTTACTGGCTCCAATAATTGGCAATCAGATTACTCTCTGGATCAACATCCTTCCCATTTTTACTTATTTGATATTTCCCTGTATACCTTTCCTTTCTAAAAAGATGTCCAAACTTTTTTTGAACAAATCTATTGTATCTGCCATCACAGTCTCCATGGATAATGAATTCCACATTTTAACTGCCCTTACTGTAAAGAACACTTTCCTTTGTTGCTGGTTAAATCTCCTTTCCTCCAAACTTAAGGGTTGATGACCCTGAGTCCTTTGTCCTGTCCTTGGGATAAATAGTTATTTTGAAAGCTCCTTGTACTGTCCTGAATATATTTGTATATAGTTATCATATCCCCTCTTCGACGCCTCTTTTCTAATGTAAATAAATCTAATTTAGCTAGCCTCTTGATGAGTGTACAGTGTATGTCACAAGGGTCTCATGGGTCCCCGCCCTCAGAATCTACATTGTATGTAAATAGGGAACCGAAGGGGTTAATCAAGGTGAATTTCAGAAAACCTCCCTATTTGCAAGTTTGGTTTGAGTGGTACTGTTGCCACACTATTTTTCATTAGATTAACATATCATACCACTTTGACCATTTGCACCCACTATGGGTATTAATGTATCAAGCCTAAAAATAGCATTTAAATCAATATAATTTTTCATTTGATACATCTGGAGTAATGTGTTTGCTAGAGAATTTCACCACTTTTGCTTTGAATTTTATGCCCATAATCTATAAATTATCAAGAGGTTGATAGGGTGATAGAGGAATTTTATATATATATATATATATATATATATATATATATATATATATATATATATTATAGGGGTTAATTTATTCCTGGGGTTTTTATTTTAAAATACTAAACATTCAACGAATAAAGAAATGAACAAAGCAACCTATCTCCTTTATTAACACCTCATCTTAAGAATTGCGGTGTATAAATTATACCTTTTTCAATTTTTACATAAGTGTTATTAACTTAAAAAGGCATAGTTCTTCCATAACTTTTTTTATTACTGTGGCTAATTCATATATAATACATGTAAAATTATATAAATATATTGGTCAACTGAGATCAGTTAACATTGTGGACCTAGTATGCCATTTATGCATTATGTATTGTATTCCACCTGATTTATGGATGATATCCACTGCATTGTAACGCAGAGTAAATACTGATAGTTATCTAAAAAATAAATATATATTGGTAGAGGCAAGCACAAGAAGCATAATGGTTGGCTGACTGTCACATTCACTGTCAAATCTTATAGAAACTGTATACTTAAATAACTATGAAGTTGCAGAAGCTGTGCAAATATTCCAACTGTACATTCCTCCATAATTAACTTATTCAAAGTTTCAGGTTTGACTCTTATTTTATATTTTAGTTCAATCATGCGTAGGAATATTATCCTGAATATTTTATGGGACATTACTGAATACATCTAATTGGACATTCATGTTTGAAATGGGACCGTTCAGACAAAATTCAACATGGTACGGTGTACTGTAAAAGATCAAGTTTGTTGTTGAACTTTGTTGAATAAAATTACTTCCAAGTGAATTAGGATCATTTTAAATTAAAGGGACAAGTGAAGTTCACATTGGCTATTTATTTAAAATGTATACACATTTTGTATTAAATATTACCTATTACTTCTTTAGAGTGGGGTAAAGTAATCAATTTCAATTGCTGTACAGAAGCATACTATGTGTCATGTATGAAAATATATTTTATGGAGTTTGAGATATTTATGACAAATCAATAGCTTATGGGAGCAAAACTTCTAGAGATGTGTGCATTTGCTTTAGTTGCCTTCATAACTGTTTTTACTATTTTTTTGTAAACAAGTGAAAGAATAAGCAAAAATATTCAGCAAGTCCGTGCTAATTAGTTCAAGAAACGTGTATCTTTAAATATTGCCTAAAATTATGTCAAAGCAACAATGATCAAGGCATAGTATTGATTCAAGGGCTTTTTACTCAGGAGGACACATTTTGGGGATAATTTTAAGCACAAACTCCCAAGTTTAAAGCTTCAGTTCAAGCTCCCGTTTTTTTTTTTTTTAGTTTTTTTTTTTACTTTAATAGTTTCATGTGGGCAATCTCTACTTACCTAAAGAACTGCATAGCTGCCGGTCAATTCGTTCTCCGTCTATTGATCGGCAAAGTTTGGCGACATCTTTAAATATGGGGAATATAAATGGTTGCTATAGCAACAAGCATGCTTTTAAAAATAGAATACAAGAAAATTGGTCTTTCAAGTTGTTTTTTTTAAAACAGAAAATGCTAAAAGTATTTTTTTTTACTACAGAACTGATTTATTAAAAAAAACACACATGCAGGATATTGCTTGAACTGCAGCTTTAACCCGTGGTGATTTTATGCAGATTATTTCCTGAATATTTGGCACAGTGCAAAAGCATGAATCTTACAACAAATATGAATGACTAGGAAACGTTTTGCAAACAAAAATGTTTTAGGAATGTAACTCGGAATGCATCTCCACATTTCTGTTGCTTTTCCAAAAGCGCCTACTGTACATGCAAATCATTTTTGGCATTTTCACATCATTGATTAATCTACAAATTCACCAAAATATGCCTAAAGCTTGTCTCCAATCCTTAAATGTTGTACGGCCGGTGAAACCACAATTAAGTAACCGCTCCTGTGTCATCACATTGTTGCTATGTCACAATGGTGACATGAACAAAATGGCAAGGTCCCCCTCTTGTACAGTATTTAGATTCCGATCTCCCATGGAACATATGCAAAAAGACACAATGTACAGTGTCACCAGGATACTGTTTCTCAAAATGTACATTGTACGTTAATAGGGCATTCAATGGGTTAACCAAGGTGAATTTTAGAAAAGCTCTCTATTCACAAGAACTTTGCTCTAAACATTATTTATTTTATTTATAAATGTGTTACCAGGAAGTAATACATTGAGAGTTACTGTACCTCTCGTTTTCAAGTATGTCCTGGGAACAGAGTTATGATGACATATACATGGTTACAATACATTGTTACATTAAGTGAACAGGGTATACATTATATACAAGACATTGCATGCACATTTAAAGATAATATATATTATAGCACATGTAACATTTACAGACCAGATTACAATTTGAGACAGCTTTAGTTTTGAAAGCAATGACATGTACAGTAGCTTATGCATACCACAGTGTAAAATGATATCACATACTTTTATAGGATTGAGTGGTACTGTTGACACAATATTTTGTATTACATGTATGTCACATCATATCATACCATAACCATTGATGAAACTAAAGGGCACATGTAACAAGGCACAAAATTCCATTTAAATCACTAGGATGATTTTTTTCTTTGATACCTGGAGCAATGTTTTTGCTAGATAATTGCACCCTTTTGCCTTGATACATACAGTATTTCTCTAAATCTATAAATGATCAGGTGTTTTAGTATTTCTCAGTCATTTATTAAAATCTCCAAGCTGTAAAACTGGTGCAAGAACACTGAACCCAATTTATCAACCAAGAATATCCAGTTGGTTTCAATGGGAATGTTTTTTCCTTGATGAATCTGGCACAGGTTTTTTTTTGCACCAGATTTGCATCGTATACTTTGACAAATAACCCCCACTGTAATTTTGTAATAATGTGGAAAGGCATAGTTCTTCCATAACTGTTTTATCCCTGTGGCTATCCTTATATGTTTAATCCACCTACTGTACAGTACATACTGTATGAATATATTAGTCAACTGAGAACAATTACAATGTTGCCTAGTTTGCCATTTATCCATTACTGTATGTATTGTATTCCACCTGATTTGTGGATGATATCCCTTGCATTGTAAATACTGATAGTTATCTAAAAATAAATATATGATGGCAGAAGCAAGTGCAAAAATCATAATGGTTGTCTGACTGTCACATTTGCTGTCAAATCGTACAGAAACTGTGCCCTTAAATTCCTCTTTAGTAAATATTCCTACATTATTTACTTATTCAATGTTTCAGGTTTGGTACATACAATGGCATTTTAGTTAAATCGTACTCAAACTATGTTTGTAATGGGACCGTTCACACAAGATCTCCCATGGTACGATTTAAAATATGTGCTTGTTATTGAACTTTGTTAAATAAAATAATTTAAAAATGAATAGAGATCTTTTTTTATGAGAACTGAACTTCAAAGTAACTATTCATATTTATTTAAATACATATGAAGAATTACACCTTTATGGTGGGGTAAATAATCAATTAAAATTGCTTTATAGATGCATATTATGTGGAGTTTATCATATTCATACAAATCAGTCACTGAAGGAAGCAAAACAGGCAGTCACTGCAAGTGGAGTTAAGTTATCATTGTTCCCTTTTCAATAGTTTTTGTAATCTACTATATATTTTGGAAAGTTGTTTGCTCTGCATGTGGACACTTCTTAAGATACAGTATCGTAACCACATTTTGCATGATAGTTCCTGAGACCAAGAAGCATATGCTTGGACTCAATTCACAAATGACATCAGCAATGACATAACTGATGACGTTACAAATGACATGATCTCATCCAGGGCTGGCTGGGATATTTGCGAGTTTCATGCAGGGACATGTGTGAGGCCTCGGCTCTTACCTTCTCCGGCGGCATCATCTTGCAGCATCTCCTCCTCCCGGCATGTCACTGTGCATAGTCCAGTCATCATGGCTCGGCGACGTCAAATGGCATTGCGTTGGCATAACAACGGGATGCCATGTGACGGCACAGTGCTATGAGGTGTTGCCATGGAAATGCAGCACCACAGGGCGTATCATTATCATTACAACGTGGTGCTGCATGGCTTTGCGACATCATGGACGTCCCCGTTGTCATGGCAATTTGATGCCATTGCACATCGTGGAGCCATGATGATGGAACCATGCAGGAGGAGATGCTGGCAGAGGCTGCCGGAGACGGTAAGAGTGATGTCACATTGGTGACCTCCACTGCAATTTGGAAGGAGAAGGAGGGCGGAAGCAAGGAGGCAGCCACCACATGTAAGTGCCTTCCCAAAAGGCCCCATAGGCCCGTGAGCGCGGCATCTGTATATGGGGATGGACATCTTTGTCGCCCCCAAATCTTGCAGCCCTAGGCCCGGACCTATCGGGCCTTATGGGAACTCTACCACTGGAGAACGGGGTGAGAAATAGAGGGGGGAGTGTGACAAGGGGGATAGAAAAAGAGGGTGGGAGAGAGGGAGGAAGTGTGTGAGAAAGGGGAGTGTAAGAAAAAGGGGACGCTCACAAGTCTGCCGACACGGTGGCTCCGTTAGAAACTCTGGTCCTGGGCCCCATGAAAGCTGTCTGTGGCCCTGGATACAGCTACGAATCATTATTATTTAAAGGACATTGCTTTTTGCTACAAGCTAATGGTTGAAGATACACCAAAGGCTGTGGTAAAGACATCAGTCATTATTATACTGTACAGTAGATCTGGAGAGAGATGTAGTTGGGCGATTGTAATGCATATTAACAGCAAGTGAGATACAGTACATTGGTATAACCAGGGCCTGACAAACTGAGCCAAAACCCACTCGCCCTCCCCCCCAGAAAGTCAATCTCCCCCCCATCCCCACCACGACATTTACCTGTGCCGGGGTCCGATTGCAGGGTCCTGACGGCATCTCCTGGCCTACTGCTGTCTTGTTGCCTTTAAAGAGATGCCGGGGGACACTGCCACAGGTACGCAGTCGACAGTGGCCACAAAGCAGTTTGTCGAGCATTTGTGGAGCCCTGGGTATAACCATAGAGAAAGCAGATAAAAGGTACTGTATGACTGAGTCACTGGGGGGTTTCACAGGGTCTTATAAAAAGGAGCAGTAGTTAAAGCAAAAATCTCTCTCTCTTCTCTTCTCTCTTCTCTTTCTCTTCTCTTCTCTCTTCTCTCTCTCTACTCAGGGCCTGTGTAAAGCCTTTCACTGATGGGTACAGTCCATGAGCCTGCCCCTTCCAGAGTTTTCCAAGGAAGAGCATCAAAGTTAGAGCAATTTAAAAATAAAAGAATCCAAAGAGATTTATATATTGATATGCAACATACAGAAAATAGTAAAGAAAAATTGTTATGAAGATAATTGTTTTTACTAAGATAGATGTATAAATATAGTTCCTTTATCAAAATTGTACATGTAAGTAAAATGTTAATTTATTTAAGTAAATAATAAAAAATATTGAAACGTAAAGAATACAAGCACATAACAGAGAGACTGATGGCTATAAATAAATTAACTTAACAATTCAAGTGCCACATATCAGGTATTGTAAACATATTATGGTTACTGGGTGGCACCAACAATTTCAGTACAGAAAAATGGACATTCCTATATTGCGTAGGCTCAGCGTATTCAATTTCCATGTCACTTAAGTGTCTCTGAATATAAACTCATTATTGTTAATAAATCTTGTTATAAAAAAAAAAAAATTACAGCAGTCTTACTCGGCTCCCCAAAGAGAGAGGAAGGGGTGTCAGTTTTCCCCATCGGGGGAAAGCCTGCCCACTCTAGGCCGGATGGCCTAGAGACCATCAAGACTTAAGGCCCTTTTAATGAATTTTCTTATATTGTGTCTCTCAAGGTTTGCGTTAAGATGAGCTTAGGTGAGGTTTAAAGGGGCAATGCCTCCTAGGATCAAAATGAACCAATTCCAGGGATATGTTTAAGTGGTCTCATTTGGGTAATTGATGCCTTTTTTTTGTCCAAATATGATGCATACAGTATAAGTATTTATAAATAATTTTTCTAAGTTAGACTTATGAGTGGTTTAATTTCCTCTGGCTGCTGCTCCCTTGTGTTTGATGTCATGATGTGTTCAGCAAGTGCTTGTGCAGCCAGAGTCCCCTTATCCACCTCTCCTTCATTTTATTGGTTCTCTGATAGAGACATGGTGGAATAAGGGTAAATAAAACACTTGATTGAAAACACTTCATCAATTCAGAGGCCCCTAAGAAACTCAACTGCCTGACTATGTGGGATTGCACCTTTAAAGAAAGCTGAAAACAGAAAAATCAGTAATATGTTTCTATAGTTCAATGGGCAACCCTTTGCAGTTACAGTACTGATATAAAAGGAGAAGAAAATCTGAGTGTATAGAGATTCTGATAGTAACACTAGATTACAAAGAAACAGTTCCAAAGGCTGACAATTGAGGTGAGTCACTCTTCCCTGCCCTTTTCATGTTAGTTGCTAACACATTTCTGAGAAACCATTAATCAATGCATGGGGTACTTGGTGAGATAAGTGTGTTCCACCACCCACGCCTGCTGGCAGTGAGCAAGCCATGGTTGGTTTACTGAATGATGATGCAGTTTTTCCCTTGAGATTTCAGAACGTTATGGGGAACTGAAAGTTGGGTTTGCAGTTGATTCCCATACTGTGTAGACATTTTGGATGATCCTGTATGTGATGAGGTGATATTTGGTGAGGTGACTTTGCTAGTATTTTTCTTGCTGGGTTCTGGTAACCTAATTACAGATTATTTGATTGGCAGTTTAACCCCTTAAATGCTGCAGAAGTCTTTGCATGCATTGCTGGTTCCTGGAGCACTGAACAGTTTAATTATGTACAGCTGGCAAATTGATACATTAAATCCTAACTGTACTGTATGTTAAAAAAAACAGAAATAAAGCTATAAATGTAATCACTGTGCCAATAATTGACTTTGTTATTACTCTAATTTTGATTCTTAACACAAAATATAGTTTGAGTACCATTATTATTAAACACTGATGGATACCAGATACTTATAACAACCCACCCACCTCAAAACATTTGACAATAAGAAATGTTGCAGATGGTATTACTCCATTATCTAGTTTACCATCTTGAATCTGGCACCTAAATAGCTGGCCCATGTGTATGAATTGTAATTGATATGTTAATTTTTATAAATGACTGGACCCAAGAAGCACTTAGACTTGATTATTATGTTATAAAGTGATTTCAGATGTTGAAAAGTAGGAGAGTTATTCAGAACGTATTACTATAATTGTTAACAATATTTCATTTCAGAAACCCATTCAATCTTAATGTTGTAATTATACTAATTTTCAGGGTGGGAGTAGGACGGATAAGACTAAATAGTAATAAGAGAAAAAGTGCAATACTTTTTTTTAGTAATTGAGATTATATATACACTAGAGTCTCGGTTATCTGACTTTCCGTTATCCGACATTCCGTTTTATCCGACATCTGTGCCCTCTCCCGCCCTCCTACTTACTTACCTACTTACTCCACTTACCGGGCTTCGGTGGATCAGGGCAGCAGAGGAGGAAGATGGTGGACAGCGACAGAAGATGAGAACTGAAGACCACAGGAACAGAGCGGTATGGGAGTAAGACAGCTGGCAGCGGGAGAAGAGGACCATGTCAGCAGAGCAGAGGAGTTAGCGGGCAGTAGCGATGACGGCAGGAGAAGCCCATTAGACCATGTGAATGGAGCAAAAGCAGAGCAGCACAGGAGAATGGCCGGGGAGGAGCTGCGCTATAACAGCGGCAGACACCAGAAGTCAGCACGCTCCTCCCCGGCTGTTCAGCTGTGACGCTCTTCTCCAACTCAGCTCACATAGTTTCATGATCTTCTCCTGCCGCCTCCACCACCCGCTGTCTAACTCCTTTCCTCTGCTGACACGGTCCTCTTCTCCTGCCACCCACTGTCTTCCTCTTGTGCCGTTCCGCGCCCGTGGTCTTCACTCCTCCTCTTCTTCCACCACCCCCATTTACCATCTTCCTCCTCTGCTTCTCTGCGCCACCAAAGCCTGTAAAGTGAGAAGGAGGGTGGGGGGAGAGCGCATATGTCAAATAATAATTTCCGTATCATCCATCATTTTTGGTTATCTGACACCTTATGGTCCTGTTTAGGTCGGATAATCGGGACTTTATATATATAAATACATATATATAGATATAAAAAAACAGGAACAAATCACTGAAGTGATCCAAAATACTAGCACAACAAAGCAACTGTAGAAAAAAGTGATTTATTGGTTCATGATGCAGACAAAAAGCCTGAAGTTTCGGTCCCCAGGGGGACATTTATAAAGGGTAACATTAACACTAAGAACCATACATTTTATATTAAAAAACATCACGGAAATAAAAACAAGGGGAGGAGACAGTGTTGCACAGCAGCACTGGTGAATAACATTCAAAGTGAACGGAATATTCCTTATCACCTTTTACTTTGAATGTTATTAAATGTGTCATGACATTTTAAAGGTGGATCAGTCCCTAAATAATCTTGGAATGCAGAACCTCTAAGGAAAGCTCAAATCTCCAGAATAACTTTAAACATGAATTTAAAATGACAAAACACTTCAACACCAACAAAGGGGACTTAACAAAGACATTGGCTTACTGGCACATTATCGCAAATATCTCAGACTGTAAGTGTCCTTATTTGACTTGTTCTGCCCGTGCTTCATTGGAACTGACACATTTTGTGCTCTCACTATTTTCTGTTTTAATATTTAACCACTTAATCCTAAACTTATCACCTTTAACCTCATACATGTTTCTCAGTATCCAATACCTCTGTCTTTTATGGCCTTAGTGTTTTGCTTAGCATCACCTTTCTTATCACTGCTGGTTCACTGACCCATTGCCCCAACCTCTGCTTTTAGACCAGTATTGCTTGACCTGTGGATTAGACCACTGCTCGCTAAAACCTTTAAAATAAGTCATACAAATATATTCTGTTCATCCACATAAAAAGGTATCAACTCCTACTGAAATTGGTGCCAGTTTTGTACCTATTTATTTTTGTTCAATGGCTTCTATGCATCATTAAGTCATATGTTTTAGAGCCAAATAGACACAGTTACAACAGGAATATAAAAGTGTTAGACCACTATCTAAGGTACTGCAAACTACTGTAAGATTTAATCAAAGGAAAAAAATGTTTTTTTTTTAATAGGAGGACTTTTCTTTGAAATATATGGTGGTATTAGATTTTGTTTATGTTTGTCACGGTTTTGCATCTGGGAAGCTTTGCAAAATAAATTCCACAAAGCTTCTGCAACATTTTTTATTTCTGCCTTAATTGAAGAAGAATTCATCCTCGATTTCCACCCAAAGGAAAAATGTTGTTTAAAATGATATTCTATTTCTGATTATGTGATGCTATTTTTGCACTGGTTTTGCTCAGATTTTTCAGCTGAGTGACTATGATAAATAGACCCTTCGGGGTGAGGGGGGTATAATTTGTGACAAAATAATAGTAAATATCACCTTTTTAATGTTTGTCAGTGCATCAATGTACTTTGCTCTAATTCTTGCCCTGTATTAGTAAAATTACAATGTGTAGAGCGGAGGAGGCGTTAAGATGATGATGATGCTGATTAAAATATTAGAGATGTATAATGAAGCCTTTTTAACCTTCTTTTATTACCTTGCTCTCACTAGGGTAGATCCTCAAAAGCCTTTTAAATCAGACCTACGAACATGATGTTACCTAACTAGGTAACGTCCATTAGTTTCCCATGATTTAACGGGTATCCACAAAGCAAATGCTTTGCAATTAATGGTCATCAGGCTATTTGCATATGGCTTATGTTGCGTTATCTGGCAAACGCAGTGTTAGCCAGCAAAAGTTGGGATAAGCGCTATCCTGGCACTAACTGGTTGTAATGCTGGCTAGCATTAGCCATAGGATAAGGAAGGTGCCAGTTATATATTGCAATGCAATATGTACCAGGTGTCTTCCTTCCAAATAAACAAAATATATAAAGTAACCACTTGGAAGCCATAGTGTTCACTATGGTAACCTAGGGGTTAATACTAACACCCTAACTATCCCACTAGCAGTACCTACCACAATAGCATACACGGAATAACCCCCCCCCCCACTCTCTCCCTGGGGCACCTACCCCTTTAATCCATCCTTTAACCCACTCCCCCCCCCCCACCAAAACCCTACAGTAATGGTCTATAGTCCTATTAGTCATATGTGGCTAATTGAGCTTTCTGCCATAAAAAAGCATAACAGCAAACCCATATCAAATAAAATCATTAAAATAAAAGCAATCACATCATATAAAAAAAACTTCCACTTTAATGCAGTGTCACTGTGGCTAACTAGGCCCTCAATGGGGGCCTAGATAGCCACATTGCCAATCAATGGTGACCCTAAATAAATAAATGTATTACTTACCCCAGCCCGGATGATGAATGTCCTCCTCATAGTCAGGGGCACCAGGAGATTAAACCTATAATGGGTCAATGCCCAACCATATATAAAAATTACAATTCAAGCCCGATGATCAAAAAAAATCCTGAAAAATATTCCAAGCACGATGGCAAAGTTAAAAAATCAAAAACCACAAAAGCAGTGAAAAATAATCTCAGCTCAGAGGCACAAAATAAACAAAATCTTAAAGTCAGGGAAAATAAATCCAGACCTGATGGCACGGACTTTGGTGGATCCTCAATTTGCAATGAAGCCCTAAATCCTCCACTGATAGAAGAGCCATCTCTGGTGAGTATTTCTTCTTTTCTTTACAGCTGTCTTATTTCTTCCCTTCTTTTGTCAGACAGGACATCTCTTCTTCTGGTCTTGTGAGAAGTCCAGGCCTGTGAAGTCATAGAAGACCAGTCACATGATATATCAAGCAACCTTATTGGTTGATGTACCAATCAGCTTGCTTGATGCACCATGTGATTCCCTCTCTTTTACCTGAAAAGTAATTTTCAGGCAAATGTGAGGGGACCACATGATATATCAACCAATGGGATTGCTGTGTACATGTGACTGGTCTTCTGTGATGTCACAGGCTTTATATAAGGCCTAGGATGTCTTAGCAGCCCGGAAGAAGAGGAAGAGGCAACATTCTGCCTGAAGAAAGAAGAAAAGAAAGAGGAGAATAAAGAAGACAGCTCTAAAGAAAAGAGAAACATAATCACAGAGAAAGCTCTACTATCAAAAGAGGATTCAAGGCTTTGTGGTAAATTTTAGATCCACTGACATCCATCCAGGATGCGAACAGATTGAACAAAGGCATATGGCCTGAATTTATTTTCCCTGATTTTAACATTTTGTTTATTTTTATGCCATCGTGCCAGATAATTTTTTCCTGCTTTTTTGTTTTTTTATTTTCAACTTGGATGATTTTTGGGATTTTTTTTGTTTGTTTGTTTTATTGCCCATTTTGCTTGGATTGTTGTATTTTTTTATTTATTGGGATCGGCCCTTTATTGTATTAATCACCTTTTCCCCTGAGGATGAGGAGGACAGCCATCATCTGGGCTGGGGTTAGTAATACATTTATTTACTTAGTCACCATTGATTGGCAATGTGGCTATCTAGGCCCACATTTAGGGCCTAGTTAGCCACAGTGACAGTCAATTGTTTAAAATTATAGTTTTTATATAATGTGATTGTTTTTATTTTAATGGCTTTATTTGTCATGTATTTGCTGCTGTTATGCAGTTCTATGGCAAAAAAGTTCTATTAGCCACATTTCGCTAATAGGTTATTGGCCATTACTGCAGGGCGGGGGAAGGTTTGTTGGGGCGGTGGAGGTAGGGGAGTATGTTAAGGGAATAGGTGAGAGAGATGAAAGGTGAAGCCGGAGCACAACCAGGATCCAAGAGAGAAAAAATGAAAAACATCCAGGGCAACTCCAAATAAAATGATTTATCCGTAGCAATGCACTTAACCTCCACCACATATAGAGAGCACACATTTTACAGTTACCTTTAACGCCACTCATTGCCTGGGTTATCTATTTACTGTATGCATGCACTGCCTTATTGGTGACATTCATACAGCACCCTGGACATTTATGAATTTATACCTATTATCTAAACAGAATATACAAGTGATTTTTTGAGCACCATCCTTCACCCAATTTTACTATGGGGACAGGTGCCTTGGGGAGGGAGGTTAGGCAGGCTCAGGGAGTTACGGGGGCAGCGAATAACCAACGGTATGCCATAGCGGTTGCACCTCTATGACGTACAATATGTAGCCGGGTAATTATAGTGTTTGTATTAACCCCTTGGTGACCTTAGTGGCCATTCCAAGCATTTAATACACAGGTCATGGATAAATGATTTAGCCTAGTCCAGGGCATTCGCTTTTGCTTCCAATATTGCATAGTGCCGAGTAAATAAATACTTTGGTATTAGGTGATCCTTTTTTTTTTTGACTAACAATTGATACTACTGTATAAGACAAGCTTTAGAGAGATCTCCTCTCTTCCTTGGGTCAACAATACTGATTTATAAAGACATGAGTTTAACACAGATGTAAAAAAAAGTTAAACAAGATTGCCATCTAAGGCAGATTATACAGAGAAGGAATAAACAGACAGGGCAATAAATAGATGGAAGGGACAGCGATACCACATATCTATCAGCAGCATGAAGGGGGTGAGGATACAGGGGGGAGGTGGTTAATTGTAAAATTCACAGAGAGGCAGGGAGAAACATTACAAAAATTAATATATGGGTCTTTTAACAAACTATCAGCATTGCGTCCTCATGTTTTAGTGTCAAAGAGTATTATCAATTTGAGTTCAAATGTTTTCTGTTCTTAAGTACTTGTAAACATTCCGTTGATGATTTGGATTTTTAAATAATTCATGGAATGATCTGTCTGTGAGCAGTGGTGTCCCACTGGAGTGCAGTATCTTCCTTCTGCATGGTATGTTATTGTGTGTCTGTGCAGGTTCATTCTGGTTTGACGGTTTTGGCAGGTTTCATCAATGTAGCATCATTGGTCACATTTGCTTCATTGAATCATATGTATTACATTCCTGGATGTGCAGCAGAATGATCCTTTAACATTGAATGTTTCTTCCTCCTCTGCATATTTTGCCTTAGATGGTTATCTTGTTATCTTGTTTTTTACATCTGTGTCAAACGCATGGAATCTTTGTAAATCAGAATTGCTGACCTGAGGAAGAGAGAGAAGTCTCAAAAGCTTGTCTTATAGAACCAATTGTTAGTCCAAATAAAGAAGGTAACACATAATACGAAGTACTCATTTACTCTGCATTATCGCAACTGAACTAATACGGCTATTTCTACTTAATTCATATATTGATAAGGCAATATAGGAAGTCAAAGTGGGCCACTTCAGAACCCTGGACAGGCACAAATAATTTTCTGCTACCTGGCGTTTGGTACTTCCAGCACTTAAAGCCAGGTATTGCCACAGCCTAAAAAAAAGCGCTAACAAAACAGTTACATTTAACAGACTGCTGAGGATATGCGTTGAGGTGGTCCCCACCTCTTTTGCACAGCATTAGCACAAACGTCAATTAAACTTGACGGCAGGCTGTCGTTTCTTTAACACAACACATTCCGCATCATTAATAAGCTTTAAAGATACCCGTCAGCACTTAACGATACGTTAACTGAAGACTTCTGAGGATCTTCCCCACTGCTCACTTCTTAGAGAACTGTTTAAAATACGAAGCATCTCTCAGAAATACACCAACTTTCTTCTCCTCTATTAATTATGTTTCCACTCTTCCTTCCTTATAAATTGTACGGGCCCTCCTTATTTACTGCACCAGTGTATGTTAACGTTTGATATTTTATTTTATTGTTCTTATCCTCCAACCCAATTGTGCTGTGCTGCAGAATATGTTGGTGAATTATAATTGTATTAATAATGACGCATAACAAACATATTATAAAAGAATGCATTTAATTCATTGTATTATTGTGTCTTCACCTTTAGCTTAAAAAAACTGCTGGGTCTGAAAACCTTTCTTACATTTGACACAGAAGATGTATGGTGGAATGATGGATACAATATATACATTGTATATTGCAAATATAATAATTACAGTCTTATATTACATTATATCTCACAGGGCTCGACAAATGCACTCGCCACCACGGCGAGTGCATTTTGGCCGCTGTCGAGTGCTTACCTGCGGCAGGGTCTGGCGGCGTGGTGCGGCGATCTCCGTCTTCTCCCCTGCAAATTGTACTCTTTCCCCTGCAGGTCCTAAAACAATGCCTGTGCGGCATCAAATGACGCTGTGTTGCCATGGCAACGAGACGCTATGTGATGTCGTGACATCACGCGGTGCCACGTTGCCTGACGCCATGACGTCACATTGTCGCGTTTCCATGGCAACGTGCCATCATTGGACGCTGCACGGCCATTATTTCAGGACATGCAGGGGAAAGAGTACAATTTGCAGGGGAGAACACAGCGATAGTCGCACAATGCCTCCAGACCCCGCCACAGGTAAGAGTCGTGGGGGGGGGGGGGCAAGTGGGTTTTTCCCTAGTTTGTCGAGCCCTGTATATATATATATGTAACGGATATTCCCCCACCCAATCGCATATAGAGTGTATGTGAGGGGGAACCTATATGTTACCAGGTGTGGTGCGTTACCTGTTGGTTCACAGGAGGGCTGAGCTTCCACCAAGGGGAACTTGGGGTACATACATATAACACAATCTCGTGGTGCAACGCCTCCATCTGCGATGGCTCCCGCCAGAGGAGGAGTGGTTCCTCGCAGAACAAATATATTTATCTCACTCAACACACTGTATGTAAAATAACCAATGACTTTACTGTTGCAATACGTATTCATGTATAACAGGTGTCCCCCTCTGGAGGAGACACTAACTACTGCATCTCGCAGGACGCTGCCACCTACACCGGGTGATCCCACCCCGTGTCCAATAACCCCACACAATATGTCCCGCACCCTTTAGGTGAGATGATATGAGTGACTGCGCAGCCACCGGTACGTGTGAGTATAATGTAGGATTGTTGGTGCACTTGAAGATTGATACCTGCCAGGGGCTCCCACCCCGGGTTCCACAGACTACGTCAGGGATTCCACCCGATCCGACGTCGTCCTCCACACCGCGTTGGGTGAATTCCAGCGTGGATAATATCACCTTAGTCTCAGGGTCTTTGGTGGCGTTCCGCGCAGAGAACCCACCTCGCAGGACTACACGGCTTCAGCGCTGTGTCCCTGACTATCCAAATAGCTAATGGGGCAGTGTCCCTATCTAGGGCCTATCCCTATAGCACCAAAAGCTACACAGTGGCTCAGGACCTAACTGGGACCTAGGGGGCTGCTGGCCTAATGCAGTGGGTCACTCACCCCTGCACTCACCTCCTTCCCCTAGCTTGTCCTGGTCCTGACTGACTGCGTAGCTGCAAAACCCGCGAAATGTATCTTTTCTTGCCTGCAGGGCAATACTTCAGCCCTATTGTCTCCCTGGCATCAAGTGAGGCGCAGCTGAGGCTCATGGGACTTGTAGTCCCTTCCAAGAGCCTGTCCCTGGTAGGCTAGGGTTCGCGTGCTATCACTGAGCATGCGCAATGTCCCTGGCTGGCCACCGCACCAAAATCTGCACTGCACATGCGCTAATACTTAGAAGCTGGCGGCGCCCTCGCCGCCCTGCTTCGGGAGCGCCGGGAGCCCTAACGATGCGATCGCGGCCCTGACAACCGGCCGCACGCATCCCCGGCAACCCCCGAACAGGACTCTGACTGCCCCCACTCTTCCGATCGGCCGACGGGACCGCCATTGGGCTCGGCGGCACCCGCGATGGCCAGGAAGGTGAGGGGGGGGGCTTGGCAGGCAGGGGGGACCTGGCTACATATATATTTGAAAAAGAAAAAAAGAAGTGTAAGCTCCATAGCGTAATGCTGTAGGTAAAAATTTTATAAAACAAAATAAAAACTCTCTTGGACATGCACTCACAAGAGGACAGAATAAAAGAGCATTTGAGAGATAAAATCTTGATCGTAGTGAGTCACCGTCGAGGGTATACAGCAGTCCAGGTCACCAATAGAACGGAAGTCCTCGATTTGATATGCTGAATATTAGAGGATAGTCTACACACTGCCAATGTCCCAGTTAGTAAATGTCACTCCGGAGCTCCACCGCAGAATGCCTGAGTGAGGACTGGATCCTAAGAAAGATTAAATAAGTCTGATGAAGTCACATCACGTGAAGAAACGCGTCAGGACACGACTGTGGATGTTTTGACGTCACCAAAGTCTGTTCGTGTGTCCACGTGGAAACCAACTGGAGTGTGAACTCCAGGCACCCTCCAACTCAGTGCAAGGTACATGCGGTGAGGATTCTTAGGATCCAGTCTGCACTCAGGCATCCTGCGGTGGAGTGCCATTTACTAGCTGGGACATTGGCTGTGTGTAGACTATCCTCTAATATTCAGCATATCTGATCAGGGACTTCCATTCTATTGGTGACCTGGCCTGCGACGTCACTGTGATCGAGATTTTATCTTTCAAATGCCCTTTTCCTGTCCTCTAGTGAGTGCATGTCCAAGAGAGTTTTTTATTTTGTTTTTTAAAATGTATACATACAGTATTACACTATAGAGCTTGGACTTCTATTTTTCTGTTTCTTCTAGGCATCTTTGATGTGGCAACATCAATATCTGGCAATGGATTTTATCCTTCATTTCACCTATTGGTTTGATCACAATCATTCATTTGATTTTATTGACCAGGTGTATGTATGTATGTATGTGTATATATATATATATATATATATATATATATATATATATATATATATATATATATATATATATATATATATATATATATACATATATATGTAGTTATTGGTTATTATAAGGATACTTGTTTATGGTTTAGAACATATATTTGATATTGATACTAAACATCGTATTATTGGTTAAATTATAGCTATATTATTCTTAACATACATTCCACATATAGGTGTACTTTTTAGCGCTAGTTTATTGTTTTTGTGTGTGTGTATATACAGTATAAAGACACGCTTAGTAAATATAACCCTTTGTGTTCAAGAATGCACATGTACTGTGTCTGTATGTGATATTATACAAAGTGAAACTACAAAAATAAAATAATTTCAATATCCTGATTTTAATGTTGAGTCTGGAGGCAGCCATCTTGATGTCATTCATTTATAAAACTAGAAGGTTGAAGTGCATTGAAATTAACTGCAAATCCTTCTGACTTTTGGTCTTTTGAAATTGCAGAAACGTGTCATTTTCCTTATTGCTGTGGTTTAATATATCAGGTCAAAATGGAAAGGGGGGAAACATTCTGAGGGATTATCAGTGAATTTTAATACACTTTTCATCCAATGTTATAAATGACATCACAAATTAAAGATGGCAGCTCCCTTGCTTAAGAAAATAATAGATACATGCAGTTGAAATAGCAACAATAACATGGGAAGTTCACTAAATATATAAAATATATAACATACTTGAAAATTATATATATAATATAATATATATATAATTATATATATAATTTTTAAGTATTTCCTGGGCACAGAGTAAAAAATACATTGTTACATTACAAGAACAGGGTTATACCGTCAATATATATATTGATATATATATTGATATATATATTGATATATATAACCATAATACTGAGTTAAGTTATGGTGAGTAAAAAAAGTGACAAAAACCCTCCACAGGAAAGCAAATATGCAAATATAACTGTATGCTCATCTGCATGTCTTAGGCAGGTCTGCAACCCCGCCTTTCCCCATTATCACCTAGCATACAGCACTTCCACTGCAGCAAGGGATTCTGGGAAATGACATGCAAATGAGCACACAGTGTCACTTTTTGCCTCAATAACCATTTTTAACATGGTTCCCTATAGGCTTAAGCTTGCTGCATGGTCACAGCTTTGAGCACAGCCAGGGTTAAGGTGCATACCCAGAAAACCACCCACAGACAGCTGTTTCGACCTTGATGGGTCTCATCAGTGTGGGGTTGATTTTACTGGGAATGCAAGAGAGGCTATGGGATAGGCTAAACCATAATACTGAGTTAAGTTATGGTGAGTAAAAAAAGTGACAAAAACCCTCCACAGGAAAGCAAATATGCAAATATAACTGTATGCTCACCTGCATGTCTTAGGCAGGTCTGCAACCCCGCCTTTCCCCATTATCACCTAGCATACAGCACTTCCACTGCAGCAAGGGATTCTGGGAAGTGGAGGGTTTTTGTCACTTTTTTTACTCACCATAACTTAACTCAGTATTATGGTTTAGCCTATCCCATAGCCTCTCTTGCATTCCCAGTAAAATCAACTCCACACTGATGAGACCCATCAAGGTCGAAACAGCTGTCTGTGGGTGGTTTTCTGGGTATGCACCTTAACCCTGGCTGTGCTCAAAGCTGTGACCATGCAGCAAGCTTAAGCCTATAGGGAACCATGTTAAAAATGGTTATTGAGGCAAAAAGTGACACTGTGTGCTCATTTGCATGTCATTTCCCAGAATCCCTTGCTGCAGTGGAAGTGCTGTATGCTAGGTGATAATGGGGAAAGGCGGGGTTGCAGACCTGCCTAAGACATGCAGATGAGCATACAGTTATATTTGCATATATATATATATATATATATATATATATATATATATATATATATATATATATATATATATATATAAAACACACAAAGACACAAAGCAAACCCTATAATAAGTACTCCAATATATCTATAATATCAACATAAGATGCAACAAATAATCAAAAACAACATATTTATTTACTATACATCTAAACACCACAAAACAGCTAAAAATAACAGCACATAAAAAACAGACAGGACAAAAGAAAAAACCCCTGAGAGTGACACAATGAAATAACGGATCATGAAATAATACAGATGACTTGATAGATCCACAAATAAGAAAAATACAGAGAGGGGATATTACCCTAAATATAAAGGAGACTCCCGTGACAAAGTCCCAAGAGAGACCAATGATTGGCCGGTCACAATCAGAAAGGGGAATTTAGCCCTCCCTCAACAGAGTATCCCTATACCAATAGCACAGAACAAAAGAGCGTCCTTAGGTAAATTGTAGTAACCAAAAAATAGCTAATCCCTATATATGTGGAAGTCCGAACGCAAGGGTTAAAGCCGCCTTGCAAGGGTTAACTTTGGTTTCCAACTAGCCTAAGGTATTAAAACCCCATGCAATGTGTTAGTACATATGCTTGTAATGATCTGAGAACTGCAGAGATCAACAGCTAAGATCCAGGCTCAAATGAACAATGAAGGTGATGTGTATATGTCTAATGGGAATCCATATCCCAACTACTAAACACCACCACCAATACTTAGCTTTTGAATCATAGATCAACTGCAGCATATCACTCAGTCCCTCTGTCAGTATCCATAGCACTGCAAAAGGAGGCGTCCGTCTGCACCACGGATGCCTCCTGTTGCAGTAAAAATAAATATTTTTGAAATATTAATACTTGTAATAATATTAATAAAATGTACCCTGTTATGTTTTCTTTGTTTATTTTCCACTTAAAAAGTGCTACAGTTGAATGACTTGAAACTTGGTTGAGTAAGAGAATTGGAAAAATAAAAATAAATAGTAACTTTACCATTACAATATATAGGTATTTACTGTACATATCAAGAAACAAAATATTGTCTTGTCACCAGAGGATGATTAAAGAGATATTAATAGCATGTATAAAACAACAGACTAATTTCACTGGGGAATGGCAAATAAAGAAAAACACTGTTGCAACTACAACATCTTTTAACATGTATGACTAATGGTGCAAATGTGATTTAGAATACCCATACAAAATGACATTTCACTCTAGCAGAAAACATTCAATGTTTGCTAATTATAATTAGCAGTTCCTCTGTATACTGACCCTCCCCCTCCCCCTTGTAAGCAATAGCTGCAGTGAGCCTGTTTGAAGCCAAACAATGCCCTCTAGTGGTTTATATAAGAATGATCACCTCACAGCTGGAACACAAAACATACAGTTTAAAACATACCAAATGCAACTGGAACAATAGTAAATGTCAGCTAGATGCTTAATTTAAAGGAATGCACAGAATGTCCTTTTTGTATGGGGTAGTAGATTTGAGCTCTCTATTTTTGCATTAAATGTGATTTAACTACTTTGCAGATAAAAGATCTGGTACTGCATTGTTTTTTGCAATAAATAGTTTTGGCTCAATGAAGCAAGTGGTGAAACCTGTTTTGGGGGTAATAAAACATCGTCATTTCTAATAACAAACAGTTTCATTGCTCAAATTAAAGGCACGTAGTAGGCATTGGCAGGGGCGAAATGCAGATACATACAGGCCCGAGCAATTCCTTCAATAGCGTCCCTCCTTCTACAGCGTTGTGGCGTAATGTGATGTCACATTGTCATGGCAATGCATAATTTGATGTCTGGTCACCATGACAATGAGACGCTGCAGGAGGAGGGCCGCCCTGGAGAAGGTAAGAGAAACTCCCCTCACTCTTTTCCTCCTCTCACTCACTCCAATATTGACTCCAACAAGCACAGCCCCCTCCTTAAATTTTACCTTGGGGTGAGGAGCGATTTTACACCAGTCCGGGGACTCCAAGTTCCTCCTGGGTCGGGCGCAAGTTGGATCCTGGCACCGACAGGAGACGGGAGAGTATTGCAGACAGTGATCATCGTGCTGCTGCATGGGGAGCTTGGGAGACTCACCGCCGACCCACCGGGGCAACTCCGATCGCCCGGTAGGGCAATCCACCCCTGGGTATTGCGCCATATTTACTGAGCAGGGCTAATTCACAAGACACTTTCTAGCACAGCCCTTTTCAGCTGATTGAAGTAACTTAGCCTGTAGAGTGTCTTCCTGCACATTTACTTAGAGGCATGCTTCTTTGTAACATAACATAAGCAATGCCCTTATTCCCAATTTATGTTTAAATTAATAAAGGCAATAATTATTTTTAATTGTTGCCATAATTGCATGGGGCTAATCTAAGGTATTGGAAAATATGAAACCACTACTGCCATCTTTGAAGTGGCGGCCAAAAAATGGGAAAAAATACTGTAGTGTGAATGTTAATTAATTATGTAACAATTTACTGTGTTTTTTTCATTGCTATTGCATGGCAAAACTGTAGGTATGGCCCTAAACATGCCCCTTTTTCATGATGTAAATACATTGATGTTGCTGGGAGCGCTACCTGATGCACAGCACCCAAACGTAGAAGTCAGTGCATTAGAAGCAGCTTCACAAATGCCGATACGCGGCCAGACAAGGTAGTCTTGGTTTTTTAGACCATTTTCAAAGATTTTGCCCCCAAAATGTCTTATGCAGTAACACCGCTTCTTAAATATGGATTTCTAAGCCCCATCCAGACATCCATGGAAGCCTAAGGGTTTCCCTCTCTGGACTTTGTCTTCCACGGGGGCACTTCACATATCTTCCGAAGGAAAATCTCCACTCATCGAGCGACAGAGTTGCTCACCCAGGCAGAGGGAACGTCCAAGCCCCCGACGTGCCTCCAATGACAGAGTCTCAAACAGCAATAAACATACAGTACATCTCATGGCTGTGTGGACACCATCATGATGCATTGCATTGTTTCTCTCATCATGATGAAGTGGCCACGCAACCACAAAACGCGTTGGATGTTTGGTTCTGTTTGAGACTGTGCTGAATAATATTTGCATTACTTTCCTTCACATATGCAGACTTTGCACTTTTTGGAATTGTCGGTTCGGAGACGCAGACATCACTTGTGATATTTGTGATTGGAGGAGTGGCTCAGTGAGCACAATTCCCGGTGTCTTGCCCTTGTGACCTTGGGCAAGTTACTTTATCTCAGTGCCTCAGGCACCAAAAACATAGATTGTAAGCTCCACAGGGCAGGGACCTGTGCCTGCAAAATGTCTCTGTAAAGCGCTATGTAAAACTAGCAGCACTATACAAGAACATGCTATTATTATTATTATTATACGTCATTGGAGGCGTGTCGGTGGTTTGAGGTTCCCATTACCCAGGTGAGCAGCTCCGTCTCTCTGCGAGTGAGCGAGTGGAGATTTTCCTTTGGAGGATATGTGAACAGCCCCAGTGGAGGACCGAGTCCGGAGAGGAAAACCCTTAGGCAGCTGCGGACGACCACCACCATCCTAAGAGGACGTTCCCGGTTATCCATTTACTACCCAGTTGACCTGGACCGTGAAGCGACGGATCGTGGTTTCAACCTGTCAATACAATTTTTAAACCCACTGCTTTTATATTCCTTATTTTTTTACGTGCATACCTTACCATTTTACTCAATGCATTTTATTTTTTGCTACACTGCACCATGAGAGGTTTTGCGCTTTCTTGTTTGGTTCTCTAGATCTGGATGCCTTGTCATCTTATTGTGTTACAGCAGCAGTCTCCCCATTATTCCCCAGGGGAAGTGATTTGTCACTATATTACGGCACATAGGTAATGTGGTATATTGGTGCTTCACCACAGTAAGCTCACCAAAACAAAAGTCTCATTGAATAAGATCCAGAATCCAGGAACAATAACATAATAGCAGGAATGATCTTCCCAGGGTGAAATAGGGACCTAGTGGTGTCCACACAGCTACCACATATATAGTCTCCAATACACATTCATTCACCACTGGGGTATGGTATGAAATAGTCCAGCAATAGAAAGGTAACAACAGAGGGGCTAATGCCCTTTACCTGACCAGGTGTTCCAGGTGAGTGGATCCCTCGGCGTGCAATCCTTGGAAAGAAGATCCAGATAGGTAGAAGAAAGAAGGAGCACAGCTCACAGCATCCAGGGTGCAAAAATAAGGGCAACTCCAGGCAAAGCAAAAAATGATATTATCCTTTATTATTGAACAGCTTTGCAATGGTAAAGGGTTACGCACCAACGTGTTTCATCCCGCAGGACTTTCTTCACCTTGAGAAGAAATATATATATATATTTATATATATATACATGTAGAGGTATCAGTACCGTGTTAGCCGAGCTTCAATAATATAAAAAGAAATAGATGATACCGTTCTGTGGCTAACAAAATGCTTTTATTTGTGCGAGCTTTCGAGATACACTGATCTCTTCTTCCGGCGATGTTACAATGAATGAAGCAAGCAAAAGGTACACTTAAAAACAGTGTCTATTGGAATGTTATCTGTGCTGGTCCTTCGCCCGGTGTGGATGTGTTTTATGGCTAGAGGTTTCAAAAGGTTCCTGAAAGCAAGTGATGTAAGAGTGTGTGTGTGTATCTGTGTGAATATAAATGAATGGAGAGCCCACAGTATATACAGTGCTTTACAAAAGGTGTGTGTGGAGTGGAAGTGGATATAAATGGTGTGGGTAGGTGTGGAAATGTCAGAGATTGTAGCACAACTAAAAGTGTGTGTGGATACTATGTGGTCCATATAGGTGTATAGGGATGGAAAAACAAGGAGTATTAGTATGTGTAAGAGACAGCTGTGTGTGTGTGCATATATATATATATATATATATATATATATATATATATATATATATACAGTGGTCGACAAATCACCAAAAAATCTATTCGCGAACAAAAAAATCTACTCGCCACCTAGTACCACACGTGTGCTTCTTGGGCCAATAGGAGCTCGCCACGATGTTAAATCCACTCGCCCGGGGCTTGCAAATGTATAGGTTTGTCGAACACTGTATATGTGTATATATATATATATATATATATATATATATATATATATACACATATACAGTATATGCTTGTGTAATACGAGCTTGATACAAAAGGTGGCACTGAGTGCTCATTTGCATGTCATTTCCCAGAATCCCTTGCTGCAGTGGAAGTGCTGTATGCTGGGTGACAATGGGGAAAGACAGGGTTGCAGACCTGTCTAAGACATGCAAATGAACATACAGTAATATTTACAGTTGCTTTATGCTTTACTGTGGAGGGTTTTTGTCACTTTTTTTACCCACCATAACCTTAATGACAGTGGTGATTACCTAGTCTAGTCTCAAACCTGCTAGCCATTAAGACCAGCCTCACACTGATGATAAACATCAAGGTTGAAACATGTATGTGAGTAGGTCTAGTGGCTTTGCATCTCATCCCAGCCTCTGTTTAAAAGCTGTGTTTAAAACAGCATGCATTGGCTTGAGGATTGGCTTGTGTAATACGAGCTTGAGACAAAAGGTGGCACTGAGTGCTCATTTGCATGTCATTTCCCAGAATCCCTTGCTGCAGTGGAAGTGCTGTATGCTGGGTGACAATGGGGAAAGACAGGGTTGCAGACCTGTCTAAGACATGCAAATGAACATACAGTAATATTTACAGTTGCTTTATGCTTTACTGTGGAGGGTTTTTGTCACTTTTTTTACCCACCATAACCTTAATGACAGTGGTGATTACCTAGTCTAGTCTCAAACCTGCTAGCCATTAAGACCAGCCTCACACTGATGATACCCATCAAGGTTGAAACATGTATGTGAGTATGTCTAATGGCTTTGCATCTCATCCCAGCCTCTGTTTAAAGCTGTGTTTAAAACAGCATGCATTGGTTTGAGGATTGGCTTGTGTAATACGAGCTTGAGACAAAAGGTGGCACTGAGTGCTCATTTGCATGTCATTTCCCAGAATCCCTTGCTGCAGTGGAAGTGCTGTATGCTGGGTGACAATGGGGAAAGACAGGGTTGCAGACCTGTCTAAGACATGCAAATGAACATACAGTAATATTTACAGTTGCTATATATATATATATATATATATATATATATATATATATATATATATATATTTCCTGTGGAAGTCCTCAATTTCCTGTGGAAGTCCTCAACTCTCTTTATGATAAGTGCATGGTCTTTTATTGTCGATTCATCGTGCTGTTTGAGTGCAATGATTTGCTTCTTCCCAGATATAGTTTATATAAATATATATATATATATATTTATATAAACTATATCTGGGAAGAAGCAAATCATTGCACTCAAACAGCACGATGAATCGACAATAAAAGACCATGCACTTATCATAAAGAGAGTTGAGGACTTCCACAGGAAATTGGATGAGAACACAGAGAACACAAGACATGATCCAGCAGAGGAAAAGCGAAAAGAAACCACCAATGATGCACCATGTTTCCTTCCAGGAGAAGTAGCAACAGCAATAAAATCCACGAAGAATGGGATGATTCCCAGGGAAGATGGGATTATGACTGACATCTTGAAAGAAGCTGCCACAGCTTCATACCGTGTGGTTTGACATGAACAAACTTACATCTACTAGTATATTCCCCCTATATCTACCTTGTCTGGCAAGTAACAATGTATGGGAACCTTTTAAATGAAATCGAAAGGATAATGAAAATGGAATGAAGCGCATTTGTATAACAGTGCTCATCTCCTTTCAGGAATAGGACCAGCAGGGCTAAGGTAAGGGTATATATTCATTGACCAAAGCCAGGGAACAGAGTCCTGTTTAGAGTTAATGTACTGTAGTCAATTTGCAGGCAGATGATCCAGACAGGGGCAGAGGTGCAGAGTCAGGGTCACAGACGGAGGTCAAATGTGCAAGTTCGAGATCACAGGCTGAAGTTAAGGCAGGCAGCAAAGATGTAAGGTTGGGGTCACAGGCCGAGATCAAGCCAGGCAGCAAAGATGCAGGGTCGGTATCACAGGCAGGTCAGCAACAGGGAATCCACAAGAACAGGAACAGGAAATATAGCAACAGAGCTTGGGCTGCAACAAGATCAGGAACCTTGCTCAGCAACTTCCTGTAGGAAGTGCAGCCTTAAATAGGAAGCTGCCGGAACTAAGGTGGCTAAGTGAGGGCAAGCCCCAGAAAAACCTGGACTGGAAGGAAAAACCGAGTATGGATAATGCGGAATCCTTGCAATTTGGAACAAACAAACCAATCTGTCCAGGGACCCAGTGGCGGATTTTCCATTAGGCCTGTTATTCCTGGGCCTCTGGCGGCAACATTTTGGGGAATGGCAAACATGCCTACCCCATATACATTTGTCGTGCTCTCAAGCCTATCGGACCTGATAGGAAGACACACATGTGTTGGCCGCCTCCTTGCTGCCGCCCTCCTTTTCCGTCTGAATATAATTTATTTATTATTTTATAATTCCTATTACTATCCCTAACTATTTATTGTATTAATATTAAATGAGTAAGTTATATACATATATAAATGGTCACATACATTTTATATAATATATAAAATGTTGATGATGGTAAATTGTTTAAAGTAAAGAACAAACACATCAGACATCTATAAATATTATGTTTGATTTAGAAACAGCCTATTTATAATATGCCTTGTGCTCTCATTACATTCATCATCATTACATGTAATAAAATACAATTAAGGCTGCATTTACTAGTCTATTTGAAAATGTTATTCAAGCGCAGTGCATTTTCGTATTTACTACAAAACATGCCTGGGCTAAACCTGTGAATGCTAAAACTACCTCTAAGTAAATAGTCCCTAATGAACCTATGTACTGTATCAAAGTAAAAGTGGTGAAATTATGTGCAAGCCACCTGCACCATATGTTTCAAAGGAAAATAAAAGCAAATTCCACCACTGTTGCTTTCATACATGTCCTTAATTCTTATTGAATGCAGGTTACAGTTATTTACATAATGTACTTACACAAACCTGAGATTGCCTAATCTATATTTCAGGGTACTGTAAATTAGATAGAAGACAAATCGATTAAAAAGAGGAAGCAACAGATTTTGTTATCGATTGAGGTGAAATTCAAAATCATAGGCTTATGCTCTTTTCAAGGGTCGAAAGCAATGATTTAATATTATGCAATCAAAATGCAGTGGTTTACTGTTCACAAATGGCATGTACAGACCTTTCTGTAATTTACCATTATTACCTAGTTGACAAAAGTTTTCTTAACTGTATATGAGTAGCTCCGTGGCTGATACTATACACCTCATACAAAAACCTTGGCCCCTTGCAGACGCACTTACCAGAATGCCCTCCCACTGTCTCTGTACGTTCTTCCAACCTAGATTGTGAACTCTTCGACGCAGGGACTCCTTTTCCTAAATGGTACTTTTATGTCTGAAGAACTTATTCCCATGATCTATTATTTGTATTACTTGTTATTTATATAATTGTCATGTGTATTACTGCTGTGAAGCACTATGTACATTACTGGCACAATGTAAATAAAGACATACAAACATACATATTGACACTCTAAAGTTACAATTAAAAACTCTAGTTACAAAAGGTACTAATTGTTTATGATTATGTATTAATAATACATATTATGATTATTAATCATATGTAACCACACAGATCAGGGGTAGTTTCAGAAAAGTGATTAAATGCAGTAATTGAGGGTTTGGTTTGAATGGTAATTCAGCTGTATTGGTAGTAGTGGGTACTGCTTGAGCTGACTCATTAAACAGTTGACAGGAAAGCTACATCATTATGGGAATTATTAAGGAGTAATGACATTGCAGTATTCACCAACTAGTATACTTTACAGCAGGGGTGCACAAAGTTTCCTACATGTGCCCCCCTGTCTCCTCTCTCCTCTGGCTCACACTCCATCTCCCTGCACGCTCCAGCATCAAATGACGACATCGCAGGGTCATCAATTTAAGGGATGATGTCACATCCTTTTTACTCATGGAACATATAACGTGGTACAGGAATCAATGGGATTGTCTTCAATCCCATTGGCTGTAATAGCATGTGATATCATCCAGGTGGTTTTAAGGATGTGATGCACATCCCTTGGAGATGACATCACATCCTCAAAAAAAGAGGCGGCTCATGATACAGCATCCAATCGAATTGGAGCTATACCATCTGACCCTAAAATGTGACATCACATGCCCTATATAAGGCCTGTTCGTATAATTTTAGCAGAAGGTCTCGATGTTGCAACATCCGTTTTGGATTTACATGGGGTTTTGGATTGAAAGAAAGAAGGTAGATGATTAAAGAAAATAATGAAAGATGAAGATAGAAGAAGGAGAGAGAAGATAGAAGAAAGAAGATTTTGGTACCTGATGCGGTTATTCAAGGTGGATGGAGACGGATTGCAGGTGATGACGTCGCGGGTCGAGAGCTTCCTGATATGCCGGGATTCGGAAGGTGAAGACTTCTAAAGGTAATATAAATATTGAATGTATGTAATTGTCATTTTTCAGGTTTCTTTATTGTTTTTATTTATTTTTATGTGCCAATTTACTGCTAATGTATTCATCTGTGCCCCCATAGGGTATAGATAAATACAGTGACATGCAATGCATTTTTTGGCAAATGCTTGTTTTGTATTGATTGGTAATTTTTCTATTTCCGTTTATTGTTTTGATTAAATTGTTTGGAATTTGGATGACTTGTTTTTAGTACATTTGTGGATTGACTAGCGGTTTTATTTCTTGATTTGTTTTGTTGGTTAGGTTTTACTTTAATTGTATTATATTAATTTGGTATAATATAATTTTTATACTTTAGTGGTTTTGGGATTAGAATAATTTTATTGATATGTAGTTTAGACTTTTTCATTCTATTATTGTTGTGGTGTTTATGTGCTTGTTTATTTAGTTAATTGTTGTGTATTGTTGTGCTTGATAGTTTTAATAGGTTGGCCATTGACTGCTTTAGTGGCTTATCATGCCCATATTATATGGGTATGATGTACCACTGTGCTAATCAGTGGGTAGAGGATGACTATAGTGGCCCTTGCTCAAGTGGTTAGGCCTCTCGGGTGGGTAGTGGGGGAGGGTGGGTTAACCCCTTAATTACTTTAGCAGTTATTAATCGCTATTGTGATTAAGGATTTAGGGGCCATTAGATTGTATTTTTTCATGAACTCTTGCTGTCAACGGAGGACATAGACCTGGAGTATGCTGACGAGAATGCCCTTCATGATTACAGGGGTAAGTAGAAAGTTTTGTTTACTTAATTTATGCTGGCTGGCTAATGTTTGATCTTTGAATGGACAAATGCACTATTATCCATATCTGGGTAATAGTAATTTTGCCCATTGCTGTAGTGTATGTGTTGGGTGGAGGTGCGGGGTTGTTGGGGGCAGAGGAGGTGGGTAGTAAGGTTGTTGTGTTTATTTTTGTTTCTTGGGGTAGAGGGATTGGGTGAAGGGATAGTTGCCCCAAGGGTGGGTCTTTAGGCCTACCGGGGGGATAGCGGGACAGGTTAACCTCTTCATTACCATAGTGGTTCACACTGCTATGGTAGTGAAGGGATTAACTCCTCCCACAACCTTCCAGGCAGGCCTAACCACCCACCCTGGGGCTACTACCCCTTCATCCACCCCCTCTGTTCACGTGAATTGAGACATTTAAATGCATAGGAGATACCAGCACCTCAAAACCGGGTCTGTATCTCAGGAAGCAGGGGGTCCCTGGACCTGAAATCAACGCGGTTCTGCTCCAGAGACCCCCTGCTCACGTACAGTAATATTACATTTTTTATTAAAACCCTGCGATCGCTGGTGAGATATGCGCAGGGAGAGGCGGCTCTCTCTGTGCAGCTCTCTATGCAGCTGGGCCAGATCACTGCTGATCATGGGTTAACCCTTCAGATAGAGAAAACATCCCGTTGCGATCTCCTTGCCAGTTTTGGGCATTTTGCAATCGCAGGTATTCGAGGCTTTCTGAAAACCATAATAGCAATGCTCAAAAAACTGGCGGCATAACCGGGCCAGCGATTTTTTTTATGAAGGCTACTAGAATAGGCCCCAAAGGGTCTAATCTACACATACACACGATTATTGAGCTCTTGACGTTGCCACTACCAATTTATGTTTATTTGATGAAACATGGTCAGAGTCCATATAAACATTTTGTAATTGTGTAAAAATCTACTAAAATGCATATACAGTATACTTCGTCCCCCACCCCTTTTTTGTCTCTGTATCCCTTCCTCAACACATAAAACAAACAATAAAATCAGTTATATATTTTTATTTTTTTTGATACATTAGTCATCTTATTTTTAATGTCCAGTTTTGTATTAATATTGATTGGATTTTTATAAAGGCAAAATATATTTAAAATATTCAACAAGAAAGTAAAAATGCTCAATATTTTTATAACTTTGTACATGGTGAGCAACAGGCAGCCCAGGGACTTCACCTGCTTCTCCCCAAATCTTGTGCTAATAACTAGTACACAGTGCAAGAAGAACAGTGAAACAGTATTCCTCAGCATGCTGGCATTAGGCTAAGTCCCCGGTGGAGACTGGCATCCTGGCGGAGCATGCACAGCTTAAAACCGCGATCTGCGGCTGTGGGGAGCAATCGGAGACGCGGGGGGAGCGTGGCCAAAATGGGGGGGATCCCACACATTGCTGCCTCTATTTCAGTAGGAAAAGGTCCCCAACTATTTGGAAGTGGGGAAGCAATAAGGAAATGCAAACATGTGTTTGAAAAAGCTACTCTCCCATTGGTCAAAGCGATCTACCCTCGTATTGGCTCCCGGCGCACCACGTGACCGCATCACTGCATGGGAACACAATCATATTTTATTCCCTGCTGGCTGATGTGCCACAGCACCGCGTGAGCCAACACGCAAGGAGACTCCGGGGCCTGCCACTACTGAGGTGAGTAATTGATGTGCAGATGGCAAGCGCTGCCTTCACCACCGGGGACCTAGCCTTAGGCAACTGACTGGGGAGAAGCTCCTACCTGAATCTACAGCATTCCTGATGAATTTGAATTAGGATCCCCAGCAATCTATTGCAGGCATTTTTATCATTCCCCCTCTTCTAATTCTATTTTTATTTATACCAGCAGCAGCACACTAGGGTTTTTCATGGGAAACAAAAGTGCTAATGGGTATAATAATTTTAATGAGTTATCTGTGGAACCTTAATTGGGTGACTGTTATAGTAACAGTATACACTACTAATCAAGAGGTTGGGTGAATTTAGTCATTACTATTTAACAAACCTCCATAGAACATCAACATTTCCTCATAGGATAAAAGGGTGTTTAAAATCTACCAGTAATAGCGGTGCTATTAGAATACCAATTTATACTGTGTAGCTGCGACCCAATTACCCCTTATACACCCCTTATACACCTGGCTAATTAGCCTTTATTTCTATTTTCTCAGCCCTCCAAGCAAGTTTGATCTCTATTCACTATTATTTGCTCATTGCAGTATTTGATCCTTTAGTTCACAATAGGTTTATAAAGTTAACAGTTGTATGCTTGTTAGGAACTCAAGAAGCTCGTTTGTTTAGATGAGGCTCTTACATTATTAGCAGCGCAATATCATTCCAAGTCTTACCTATTAGTCAGCTACCAGTCTATTCGTTTTAATATACCTACCCAAAATCATAGGTGTAGATTTTTAATAAACCCTATCAGAGCCTAGGTCTGATCTATTCATGTCCATCCTCTCTCTCTAGCTGTTATTTTTAGAGAACATCATTACAGGTTATATATTATCCTTTACAGCTATTCTGTTACTCTTCATTCTTGTATTCATGGATTAATATCAATTGCAACATGGCTCAACAAACCTATTTAATTTAGTAGCACACTTACTGTAAGCAAGATCAAGTGTTACTCAGGTATTCATTATCACAGAGTCATTTTTTCACTTACACTTTAGTACCTCATATCATTGTGGAGTGCACATCAAGAGGATTTCTACTTCCCTTTTTTCTTTCCCTTTGTGCATTTGCCATTTAGTCCACAGATCATGATATACTCCATCATTTCAGTTTGAGTGATGTATTCACACCCCCCCTTCCCTCTTATGATCTACTTTTTAGAAATGATGCCAAGTTTAACTTGGCAAACCATTTTGATGAACTTTGTCCTTTTATTTTGGTGCACAGAAACACTGTTTTGTAGAACATGCTATTAACAGCTGTATGCCTAACACAATCCATTTCTGCACGCCAAAAAAGAAAATGGAAAAACATATTTTCCTACACTGATTGTGCAGACTGAGAAATTGCACATTAGTACATACAGTAGAAATACACTAGCACAATTTAAATTGAGATGTTCATGCCAAAACAAGCTATTTGTGATGTTTAGTGCATAGGCCCCTGTGAGTTTTCATACTGCTGGTCACCTTACACCCACACCCACTTACCGAACTACTTTGTATAAACAATATCCATCTTTATTAGAAAACATATTAAAGAAGAAAACCTTTAGTAATCACATTATTGATCACCATGTGAATACCTACAGTAATGTGCAAGATTTGCTTATTTGACTGCCATTTACTGCTCAAAAAGTTAATTCCTATGCTAGATAGGGACTAGAACTTGCTGACAAAGATCGATTACAAGCAATGGAAAAAGATGAGATGTCTGATCAGTTTAGAAAATTTGAAAAGACACAACTTGCAATTGGATGTTTCATAAGAATTCCAGAGAAAGGGTGATATGGAAAACAAGAGCAAATGTTCTCTTCCTTTTGTTGTGCAGGGATTAACAAACTGATCACTTGCAACATTTTTCACTTTATCACAAGTCAGTCATACTGACATTTAGACTTCCAATGTAAACTATAAGAATTGCAACTACACTCACTTACTGGAAGCAATGCATTCATATGCACTTCAATTCAGATTAAAGAAGCAATACTACTGTACATTCACCCATTTTTTTGCCATTTAAAAAAAAAATGGAAAGCATGTGACAATGTACAATTATACATTCTTACCTAAGGTGGCAATAGTTTTTTGCTCCTGTTATAAATCTGTCAAAATCCTGATTGTGTGCTTTAACGAAATGGCCCCCTTTCAGTTTAAATCAATCCTTCAGTCAGTGTAACTCAGCAACTACTGTATAACGTATCCTTCTATTGCTAAGGTAACATTATCAATTGTTACAGTTTACAACTCAAACTGCGGGGGGGAGGGGGAGAAATTTGGCAACAAACTGTCACAAATAGAAAAGTGTTGCAAAACTCTTGCACTGTTGAGGGGGGGGGGGAGAGGGGTTTGGTGGATTAAAACCTGCTATAGAAATCAAAGGATGCTTTTAAACTCATTAAAAAAGGCATTAAACGTTGAATCAAATAAAATGTAGTAAGTATTATCTAATAGTTCGGAACAGATTTATTAAGAAAAACTATAAGATTTCACATTTTGCTGATATAAATTGCTTTAAATATTACAATGCTGAATGAATTTGTTCATCAATGAAATCAGACCATTCTCAGACATTTCTCAGACCATTTCAGCACTGAGAGGATACACTCTTCCATGTTAAAAGTTAGTGCAGTGGGAATTATCAGATTGAATTTGCAACATTGTTTTGCCTTGTATTAAAGAAATAACCTAGGAGGATGTTGGCATCAGTTTGAAAGACACTGTGATGTATTTCAGATTCAGAATAATGCAATACATATGAATTAAACATTATTAATTATACATGGATTCAAGTATTTAATTTTTGTATTAACTTTAATGCTACAAGGAACACATAACGGTTAGAAACCCATTGCCAATCTGTACTTTTAATTTATATAACTAATGAGAGTAACAGAAAGAATGTTTTCCAGGAATAAAAAAAAAATGCAGTTTGTGATTTACATTTCCTTTTTGTTTCTCTCGAACAGGTAGTTCTGCTAATTTAACCTGCAGAGCTTTCTTTGGCTACAGTGGAGATGTCAGCCCTTTAGTTTACTGGATGAAAGGTGAAAAATTTATTGAAGATTTGGATGAGAAGCGGATTCGTGAAAGTGATGTTAGGTAAAAAAAAAATCTTCTTTTTTGAACAGCAAATTTTCGTGGATCAATTTCCATTTTCTACCACTGAAAATCAAAGAGGCGGATTACAAATCCGTGATCAGATTTGGGAGGGGAGAGAGAAGGAGGGTGGGGAGAGGTGGAGAAATTTAGTAGTTACTTCAGTTCTATAAAGTATATATCCCCTAAAACCTTCCTCTGAATCAATTAGGTAAATATGCCTGTGCTAAAAAAGGAGCACATCTGAGGTACCCTGGGAGATATGCTAATGAATCTGCCAAGTATATTTAAATGAGTCCATCCCACACTTCTTCAAAGGAACTATATAGAGTTGATAATACTAAGGCACTAGTGACTGGAATGGTATACTGGTGTCAGATCCAACATGTCTAGAACCCACTGTCAAGGGAGATCAGGACAATTTTCACCGGGATCGTATTTATCAGACAGAACAAAGGAGTTAAACAAACAGATTTATTTTGATCAGAATCAACAGACACAACACAATACATGATTACAGTGCAACTCACCAAAACATGGGCTCCAGGGGAAATTTTAGTTAACTAGGTACTGGGTGCTGCTTCAATAGACTTACCCAGGTCAGATTCCACTCTCACAGGTTCTGGTCCTTCAAGACCTTGGAGGTGCTATTCACAGAATAGGGTAGCAAGTTCAACTGCCCCCTTTGTCTACTCAGAGATACACCTACTAACCAAAATCAGGGTGAACTCCTGATAGACCATGGATTTGAGATCGGCAGGAGTTTTACACAGACCTTGGTCTCTATTTGAAACTATGGAGGAAGACTGCCTATCAATCAGTGCGCATGTGCGGGCCAATCACAGAACAGATGCTACATTGGCTAATCACTGCTCGAGCTACGTCAGTCAATCACAGAGCGAGTGCACACTCGTGTTGAGCCAATCAGGGCCGTGGGAGATGACAGTGCTTTAGGAGAGTGAGAAAGTCAAACTGACCACTGGTTACTGCATCAGTTGGGACTGGGCCCAGTTTATTTTGTGTGCTTGCTGGCCAAGTAAAGTACCCACTCAACACACAAAGGAGTAATTCAAATACATTGCATTATATATGCATGCGGAAATAACTGCTACAGATCACACTGTATCACACAAGTCAGCTATCACATTAAGATGGATACTAACACTGAAAACCTGAGTTTTCATCTTGAATGTTAGGAGCAATGGCTGGGCTTAACCTTTAATATGATAGCCTCATTGTCCTTACCATTACATGTCACTCCTTTAAACAAGACGTCTGGGGCAGCAGCCCCTGTGGCTTGGTTCCTAAGATTGAGGACCATAGGAGGCCGAGATCGTAATGCTGGGATAGGGCATCCGCATTACTATGTTCATTGCCCATATAATATTTATGATTGAAAAAGACTCCAGCGCAAAATTTTCCCATTCTCCCCTTATACCCACTGTAACCAGCCCAAGGAGTTGTGGTTAGTGACCACCGCAACAGGTTGTCCATAAACGTAGGGATTCAGTTTCTTGAGCACCCAAACAATAGCTAGATACTCCTTTTCTTTTGAAGAATAAGCGACCTCCCGATGTAGCAGTTTGCGATTAAGGTATATGATGGTGTATTCAAACTCATCCTCACCCACACTTCCTGTAATAGGGGGCCGCTAGAATAGGAGCACTAGTGAGGGCATGCTTGAGTGCCTGGAAGGTGATTTTGCATGCTGGAGACCAGATTACTGTGCGGGGGAGAGCCTTTTCTTGGTCAAATCCATCAGGGTTTGGCCAGGGTATACAGATAAAAGACAAGTCCCTGTTTAGGTGCACTCAATACTGGTAGTAAGTATTTAGGATTAAAACATACAGTAGCTTGTAATATCCAAAAAAGAAAGGGGCAGGGGTACATAGAATATACAGCACACAAAATAAAAGAGCAAAGGTCAGTGTGTGGAATGTGAGCTAACTTTTAGAGCCAAAAACCCTACTAGCCAGTGTGTAGTCTGATACAAAAGAGAGACAGGATGGTACATGTTGGTTCAAAGGAAGTAGCTGTGTGACCTACTACCTTGTATCTACAAGGAAAGCAAACCCCTGTATGTGGCGGAAGATATGCAAAAATTTACGTAAATTGCATTAAGGTGGGGCAGGCGGAGAAAAAGGAAAAAAATGCATACAAATGTTTATTGTTGCATGTGGATAAAAAGGAAAGAAACATATATTACAACCAACAAAGAAACAGTACTTAATTGTGGCTTGTAGAAGATACAGTACATCAACATATGTTTAGACATATTCAGTAAGGTTGCGCTTATAGTGCCTTGCGACGGCGACGCGACGTCGCTCCAAAACAAATTAATTGACTCCGTCTCAAGCGCTTATAGTAAGCGCGACGGTGACAGAACGACGGAGCGAAGGAGCGTCTAAAAATTTGGAAGCCGGGTAAATTTGATTTTTTAGAGACAGTCGCCTCTAAACTGTGACTGTCTCTAAACCAATCAAATTGCGCAGCCCGCCCCTTTTAGTGATGTTACTGGCGACCATCGCTAAAAAACAAATGATAACTTTTGCTGGTGGAGACGGCGACAGGTAACATCATCGGTCGCCGTCGCCAGCACTGTAAGTGCGGCCTTAGTTGTAGAGTGTATTATGCATGTTCAAAACCACAGAAAATTTACTACATATGATACAATAAAAGAAAATTCTAATAAAATAAAAAGTTATGTAAATTGCATACCTTCTGTTACAATTTTAAAAAACAAACAAAAAGAAAATGCTTTCAATGCATTTGTGGATGTTACGGCCCATGTGAAAAGAGAGTTAAGTTAGCTCTTCTACAGTATATCTGTAGATCAAAGTTACAGAACAGAACAGACAATTCCGAAAAATAATATACACAATTATTCTTCAATTGGTTTTATTCTTAGAATACAAATTATATCTTAAATTTAGTTTTTTCAAACTCATACTGTTGGATTAATAGGAAAAAACGTACAAAATTTTCTCATTCAGATAAAGTTGTGATATGACTACTGATTTATTGACAAACACAAGTACTGTATGGGAAAAGGTTATATTTGGTCAAAGCGCCATAATCCTGCATTTCCAAACACTTGCCATGCTAAAGGACATTTATCTGAGCTATTGTGTTAATTTATATATACATTAACAATACCATTCGTATTTATATATCTGGCAAGTATATTGTTATCTTGCAGTTCTCTCAATAAATATATTATCAAGCTTACAAAAGTGTTAGAAGCTAACAAAGTCTTAGAAGACATTTTACAGTAATTTTTAAACTATGGGTCATCTGTGTTTAATATCATCCCCCAAAATAGGTCTTATTGCATAGAGGGAATATAAGATAGTAACCTACTGTACCGCACAAGCAGTTTAATTTTCATTTGTATCCACTGCCCACTGGTACACAGCTTGGCAAAGCTTCCCTTTGGCATAAGTGATTTATGTGAGGTTATTGTGAAGGGCAATTGTATTCTGAATATGTAGGAAATCTGATGCTATAACTTGCCACATACAATAAACGTATTCTGTTTTCTCTTCAAGAATTCTTAAGAAACATCTCGGCGAACAAGAGGTATCAATCTCTTTAATATTTGACTCAGTTGAAGACGCTGACTTGGGGAACTATTCATGTTATGTTGAGAATGGATATGGACGCAGATATGCCACCGTTTTCCTACATAAAAGGGGTAAATATTTTGTGACTTCAATCAACTAATGTCAGGACAAATTGTGCAATTGATTCTTCATCGTTTTTATGTATATTGATGACATATAGTACATTTATTGTATATCATTGAAAGAGTCTTGCTTAGAACATACATGTTTACGCCCTACCAAACAATTTGAGTTGAAGTTGAAATGGCTATAGATATGAGAACTTATAAATGTCTGGATGACTATTTAAAGAAATTCAACCAATTTCTTTGTACTGTAGGTTCTGAAACATTAAATATTTACTTTAAGACCTATAGTATTTACAGTACTTGGCATTGCAAACAGCTTTTTTTGACACACCATTGTTGCATTGAAAATTGACAGTAATTTCAATTGTGCACAAAAATGGATTGTGTAAATACGTATAAAAATAATGGGTCTGTGTGTCTAGGCAAAAGTGACTCAACTCTGAAGCAAGTTAGCTCCAAATGTATCAAATAAAAATCCCATTGAAAGCAATTTATATTTTTCTCTGATATATCTTGCGGAATAATTGGCCCCAGATTTGCACAATTTTTGCCTTGATACATACATTATGCCCCTTGATATATACATTATGTTGAGATGATAGGTACAGTATATAAACCCGGCAGTAAGGTGCGGCTGTGCCTATTGTTAGTACTGCACCAAAACGCTTATTAACTTGAGTGGGAGATTCTTTGAGCTAGTGCCCTATCAGCACTATTGTACAGATGTTTCAGATGTTATTGCACCCGTTAATGCAATCTGATGTGTTAACACCAGCGCAATATTTAACACACCATTATGTTAACGCCATTGAAAACAATATGATTATCTTCTTAAAGCATTAGTTAATTTTCCTATTTTATCTCCTTAATGCATGCAGTAACATCTGATACATATGTACCTTAATAAATGACCCCCTTATAGTTCTAAACTATTGCACAGCACTCGCTGAAATAAAGTGGTTTGCTGTCTTCAAGTTAAATGTAAGCCAAACTTCTAGTACACATTCTGAAGAGGCATATTTAAAAAAATTTAACTTTGAGGTGACACAAAATTATGTAAGATAGTAAAATCAGCGCAAGATATAATTTCTCTCCAGAAAGACTTGTGTAGACAGATTTGAGCAATAAATGACAGATGAGGTTAAATATAGATACATGTATGGTTATGCATTTGGGAAGCAAGAATAAATAGGCTACTTACAAATTAAATTGTACAATTAGGTAAATCCTTGATGGAGAAGAATTTAGGAGTAGAGATGGGCAAATTTTGGTTGGCGAATTTGGATGCACCGTGGATCTGCCGGTTCCTTTGGTCCGCAGATTTTCGTGAATCAATCTCAAAAAGGGTGATTCGTCTTTTTTTAATTTTATGCTTTCTATCACCAACAATCCAATTGCTGAATCCGTGGATTGAATGCTTAAAATCCATCAGCAGATTGCGGAATCTGCGTATTGAATTGGTAAAATCCTCAAGCGGAATGTGTCCAATGGCGTTTTTTATTAATCCGCCCAGATTGAAACTGGAACAATCCATTGACGGATTTTACACTGCCGCATGGATTTTGAATGGAAGCCTTGGGAAATTTCGTGAAATGGATTTTGACAGTTTCGCCCACTGAGCAATAGTGCTCAATGTCAGGTAGTAACTGCAAAGGCTTGCATAAAATAGGCCATGGATGAAAGGGAAGAACGTATAATTATGCCAATGTATAAATAATTAGGAAGGCCAAACCTTGAATATGGAGTACAGTTTGGGGCAACACTCCATAAACAAGAGATTATGGAACTAGAAAAAGTACAGAAAAGAGCTAGAAAATTAATAAGGGGATGGAAGATCTGACATGAGTAAATACTAACTAAATTAGAGTTGTTTACATTAGAAAAGAGGCATCTAAGATTATTTATGGTCAATACAAGGAACTTTCAAAAGAACTATTCATCCCAAGGACAGTGCAACTGACACAGGCTCATCCCTTTGGGTTAGATGAAAGGACATTTCACCAGCATCAAAGGAAAGGCCAGTTAAAATTGCCCATTCATTACACATGGAGACTGTGATGGCAGATATAATACATACATTTAAGAAAAGGTTGGACATCTTTCTAGAAAGGAAAGGTACAGTATATAAGGCATTACCAAATGAGTAAACATGGGAAGGTTCAGGGAGAAATTTTATTACCAGTATTGGAGTCAGGAAGGAATTTATGTTTCTCCTTAAGAGACATCATTGGATAAGGTTTCATTGGGGTTTTTTGTTTGCTGTCCTCTGGATCAATATACAGTACTGTAAATACAAATATAGGATAAGTCGGGGGTGCCCCCAGGGGGCACAGGATTTTTACGGGGGGCGTAGCGGTTGCAGAACCCCCACGTTCTTCCTTCAGGCATGTAAATTAATGCCGGGGGGGGGTGTGTGTGAGGCCTCTGCAACGTCCCATACCTGCTCTCAGCTGGCTCTTCGGTGATGTGTCACCATGACAACGTGCATAAAATAACGTCGTGGGGTCAACTGGCAATGCGTCATATGATGTCGGGATGTCATATGACGCATAGAGCCCAAGAACAGGTAAGGAGGGGATGCAGGCAATGGGGAGAATAGACAGGGTCAGGGGGTGAACTGAAAAGTTTGCTCACTCCTGTAAGTGTCTGATGTCTAAATTTAACATAGATTGAACTTGATGGACACATGTCTTTCTTCAACCTTGTCTACTATGTTTCTATGTAAGGCAGTTAACAGAAATATAAATACTTATTTTACCACCACCCCCTAGACTAGAATGCTTAGAGACTTGTTCTATAGTCACCGAATCGAACAAATGGGACAAAATTCCACATTGATTTCAAATGTGAATTTTGGCTGAAAAGGGACTAATAGAATAAGCCTTTAATTAGGAAAACAATATGAGCGCAAGGCTCATATAGGTGGCTAAATAAAGCTGTGATGTTATTAAGAGATGATATGAAGGCTACCTATTATGTGGTTTGTCAGCCAAATATCTTTCTTTTGTCAGCAAAAATAAAACAAAGCTCTTATAAAGGATATTGGAGCGTGATCAGCATTAACTGACACTCAAATCAATGGCAGTTGATGCCGATCAAGCTCTAATATCCTTTATCAAAGCCAGGGAATCTCCCTTCAAATCTCTCTCTGAAGTTGGGAGTACTGAAATTCAAATAATAAAAAAAACAGAAAAAAAATGTTCTAAGCAGCAGGCACTGCTACTTTATAATGATATATCTATTAAAAAGGAGGACCAATACAAATATATTAGTACAGTACTACTGTAGCATAATTGTATATTGTTTGTCTTATGTTGATTGATAATTGTTCATGTGAAAAGTGACCTTATTGTGTCTTGTAGCTTTGGAAATTCCAGATTTTTAATGAACATTCTATGTGCTTCTCATTCTGACATCTGTATTATTGAATTGAAAAATTAACAATGACAGTTGAAAATACCATGTAATCTCAGCATATTATATTGAAGAGCTTCCATAGCTTGCACGTTTTTCTGCATATCACTATGGTAACAATCTTTGGTTTTTAGTTTCTTTGTTCAAACACACATCCATTATGTTTTTGTGTTCTGAAAATTAGTTTGATAAACCAATAATTATTCACATGTCAAAAAACCTTCAAATTATTTTAATTGGAGGAAAGAAAAAATATAAAAAGTAGGTTTGCTTAACCAATTATTATAAAAATGACATTTGCAAGACACTCTTTACATTGAGTAATTTCCTTATTGCACTAAAAATGTTACAAGAAATAAAATAAAACCACGTGAAAAATGTGAACACAAATAGCTCTATATCAACGACATAGAACTGTTTGCATACAAACAAAAATATTAATTTCAGAACCTGTATGCTCTTACAGTAATTGACAAGTTTACTAGTTTAACCTTCAGCAGATATATGGGAACATTTAAAATCACATGTCTATAATATTGGATTGATTTATCAAGGTGTTTACCCAGATATTAATAAAATGTTTGCATCTATTTATCTTGTTTATAATCAGATGCTGATAGAGCTACAGTAAGTCTTCCATAATTTTCCATTAAAATTTCAACATGTTGTCTAACGGACTATGTAAGCTTGTTTTGATGTATTATCTTCGGGTTTATATCAGATTTCAAATACAGTATATAGTATAGTGGTCTACATTTATCAAACTCTATTAAGACCAAAATACAGAATTATAGACAAATAAAAAGAATAATTTTTTGGGTGCAAGTTATCAACTTTGTATGCCGCAAAAAATAACACATTTTTTACTGCATCCGATAAAAATATCAGGACTGGCACCAAAATGACAAAATACTGCAAATGTTATCATTTTGATGCCAGTTATCAAGTCCCGGTATTTATCGGAACCGGGAAAACGCCCCAAAATACTACATTTTTATTATCTCCTAGTCCAGGCTAGCATTAGCCCTATTTTCCCTATAGTGTACAGCCATGTGAAAAAGAAAGTACACCCTCTTTGAATTCCATGGTTTTACATATCAGGACATAATAACAATCATCTGTTCCTTAGCAGGTCTACAAATTAGGTAATACAACCTCAGATGAACAACAATACATGACATATTACAACGTGTCATGATTTATTTAACAAAAATAAAGCCAAAATGGAGAAGCTATGTGTGAAAAACTAAGTACACCCTTACTGCTTCTATAGGAATTAAGATGCTAAGTAACAGACAGGTACTGCTAATCAAATGCCCTTGATTAATTGATCATCAGCAAGTGTGACCACCTCTGTAAAAGCCAAAGTTTTAGCAGTTTGCTGGTCTGGAGCATTCAGGTGTGTGTTAACACAATGCCAAGGAGGAAAGACATCAGCAATGATCTTAGAGAAGCAATTATTGCTGCCCATGAATCTGGGAAGGGTTGAGAAAGATTATTCAAAAGTGGAAAACTTTCAAGACAGTTGCCAATCTTCCCAGGAGTGGACGTCCCAGCAAATTCACTCCAAGGTCAGACCATGCAATGCTCAGAGAAATTGCAAAATGCCAAAGAGTTACATCTCAGACGCAACAGGCCTCAGATACCTTGTTAAATGTTAAAGTTCAAGACAGTACAATTAGAAAAAGACTGAACAAGAATGGTTTGTTTGGAAGGGTTGCCAGGAGAAAGCCTCTTCTCTCTAAAAAGAACATGGCAGCATAGCGTAGGTTTGCAAAGTTGCATCTGAACAAACCACAAGACGTTTGGAACAATGTCCTTTGGACAGACGAGGCCAAAGTGGAGATGATTTCCATAATGCACAGCGCCACGTTTGGCGAAAAACCAAACACAGCATATCAGCACAAACACCTCATACCAACTGTCAAGCACGGTGGTGGAGGGGTGATGATTTAGGCTTGTTTTTGCAGCCACAGGATCTGGGAACCCTGCAGTCATTGAGTCGACCATGAACTCCTCTGTATACTAAAGTATTCTAGCATCAAATGTGAGGCCATTTGTCCGACAGGAAAAAGCTTGGCCGAAATTGGGTCATGCAACAGGACAATGGTCCCAATCACACCAGCAAATCTACAACAGAATGGCTGAAAACGAAAAGAATCAAGAGTCAAGGTGTTGCAACGGCCCAGTCAAAGTCCAGACCTCAACCAAATTGAAATGTTGTGGCTGGACCTTAAAAGAGCTGTGCATAAACAAATACCCACAAACCTCAATGAACTGAAGCAACGTTGTAAAGAAGAGTGGGCCAAAAGTCCTCCACAACGATGTGAGAGGCTGATAAAGTCATACAGAAAACGATTACTTCAAGTTATTGCTGCTAAAGTTTGTTCTACAAGCTATTGAATCATAAGGTGTTCTTAGTTTTTCACACATGGCTTCTCCATTTTGGCTTTATTTTTGTTAAATAAATCAAGACACAGTGTAATATGTCATGTGTTGTTCTTCATCTGAGGTTGTATTTACCTAATTTTAAGACCTGCTATGGAACAGATGATTGTTATTATGTCCTGATATGTAAAACCATGGAATTCAAAGAGGGTGTACTTTCTTTTTCACATGACTGTATGTATATAACGGCCATTATAATGGCCATTACATACATAGGCAATATAAGATAAACAAACATGTAATAGGTAATAAAATATGAACTACAACACATTTAACTACATATTAATCCCTTAGTATGACTAGCTGAACACTAACAGCTGTAAAGAGGTTAATACACAAATACATTTACACTACCCACCTCCCTTGGCTACCTAAATTGCTAGTAAGCCATGCAATGCAATGCCTTGCTAACTGGTGAAGCATACAAGGGATTAATCCCTACTATCAACTTCCCAGGGGCCTAACCACCCTCCATGGGGCAACTACCACCAACACCCATCCAACCCACCACACCCCCCCATCACACAGCCCCCCCTCCCCCAAATGTTGAGTAATGACCAATAGCCCTATTAGCTACATTTGGCTATTAGGACTTTTAACCACTATAACAGAAAAAATCATACACTTACGTATATAAAAAATAAATACATTATTTTATTATTAAAATAATAATTTTAAACATAAACTCATTGATTGTCACTATGACAATGTAGGCCCTCCCAATGGGAGCCTCGATTGCCAATGTGGCGATAAATTGGAAGCTTTAATTTACCCTATCCTGGATAAAGGCTGTCCTCATATGCAAGGCTATAGACCTCTGGAACTAATCCAAGAAGGTCCGATGGCTACCAAAAAAACAAAAACTAACAAACCATAAAAATAAATCCAAGGCTGATGACCCGCCCAAATAAAACCCCCATAAAATAGTCAATCCCAGACTGAGTGCCTATTTGTAATCCTTGGTCATTCATGGCCTGTGATGGTTGATCCTCAATTTGACACGAAGCCCTGGATCCTCTCTTGATTGAAGAATCTTCGTCTGTAAGTATGTGGATAATTATTATGGTGATCTATATCTTGCAAAGAAAAAAATGCTAAAAATAATGTAAGATGTTCAAATTATTGCTTTTAATGTACCTACAGTGTACATACCAATTGGGCTTTGTCACAGTCCTGTTTTTCTGGCAAACGGTAGATCATGGGGAGCTAATTAAAATGAAACAGCAATAGCTGCATATTTAATAGACCCATGGCAAATTGATTTTTGATAGGCCTACAAAATTAGTTGAAGAGGAAACACACAAAACAAAATGAATAGACAGTTCTTCCAAAAATAACAAGAAAATTAGTCCAATAAAATATTGTACAGGTTGTTCCATGTCATCTCTTTTTCTGTATTCCTACAGCAATCTTGAATATGTTAGGAAATATTTTAGCCATTGTATACATGAACAACATTGTGCAATGATACAGAAAAAGATCGCACAAAATCTACAGATTATTGCTCTGCCTGAAATATATTTTTTGGACTGACACCTTAGTCCATGTAATTTACAGCAAAATCGAACCTATAAAACATTTCCAAATGTTCCTCTATTGCGGTTTGGTGGGGCTGTTTGGAGAGAGTATGTTTTGTTAGGTGTTCAATTATATACCTGTCTGTTTCATATTTGTGAAGGAGCTCCATCCACTGCTCCAATGAATTCCGCAACAATTTTGTGGTAAAATATGCTTGGTTCTTTGGACCCATGTTTACACGTGCTGATTTGGAAAGATTAGCCATTGGCAGTTATCTGATAGATATCTTCACTAAAACCTTATGAAATTTATCTCTTGGTAAATCGACTTACTTCAGATAATACATTCTTGTATTGCATTAAGGCTAAAACAAATCTGTAATGGAGAGCACATCTGACTTTTGAACAAACACCTGCTAATTAGACCTAGGTTCTATATTAAATACATTTAAATCCTGCGTACATATTCCCCAATAAAGTATAAAAAATAGTAATTTTTAAATTCTCAGAGTAACTAAGACCATGTATTACTTATATTTCAAATGTACACAGTAGTTTGCTTGTATATACAAGTGTAGTTTTGCTTAAAACTTGAAAATGAGCAAAAGTTAAAATAATAAAAGCAGTCTAATTAATTAGGAGAAATGCATTCCTTCCAATACCATAACAGCTGCAATATTCATATGGAAATGTTGACACCAGTAAGTGGTTGTATGTTAGCACTTAAAGGATTGCCAATGTTCATGCCAAAAGTAAAGTACAAAATTGGTCATGGTTATGCTAAGGGGAACATTGCCAAGATCTACAAAAATATAAGCAACAGCACAATGTGCCAAGGCAGCTGAAACAAAATAAAAGACATTCTATTCGTTGGTTATGGAAGATTCCCTTTGTTAATAATTATGTTGTGGTACTACAAACCAGTTCCCACAAACTTCTCTACATGATTCCTTCTAACACACAATATTTTACTACACATTCAGATTTGTATGGGTTTTTTTTATTTTATGAAATTTAGAGAAATCTAATTTACTCGGATAAAGGTTGATGCCCAGTAAGTTTCATATTTTAAGGGGACAGGTAGAAAAAGACTGCAGGATCTGTGTGAGCTATATTCACTGCTACCTGTGTGGTGGAAATATTTTAACACATCTTTACGCATCATGATATTATTGGTCAGCATAACAGTGCTGGAGAGAGCATGGAGCCTCGGTCATTGGAACATGCGCTGTCATGAAGATAATCCTGTTTATGTTTTACAATCGCATAGAACCTCAATCCTTGTTAAGTGTACTGTAGGTAAAGGTTCAGTATTTTGACACTCCTATACATATGACTGCATGGCAGTGTTATGGAGAGAATGGAACTGTAGTGATCATTGAATCGTGTATACCCACAAAGGGTAATATTCCTTATAGTTCAGTGTGGCATGTAACCTTTGTTTTCTGGCCTGTGATAACTTAACAGACCCATAACCCATGTATAAGATATACAGTAGTTGAGTTGTGGGTACTACTATATTAGCATTTAAGTTTGACAACCTCAGCAATTTAATACAAATGTTTTCTCTGCTGCAGTATTCTTTAGATTCTTTTTTTTTTTTTTTAAAAGCAGGTGCTCCGAGCAAAAGAATGATGTATACTCAGAGGCATTGAGCTCCAAAGCATCTTTATTTTTAGCGGCCTGTTCTGTGCATCCCAATGCGTCAGCATTTAATGAAAAGTAAATTGCACATGTCACACAACTAGGAAAGTTTATAACAATTTGAAGCCAGGTGCAGATCTGAGATACAACCCTGAAGTGCACTAGATAATTAAAGTTGGATTAGTGCAAATGGAACACATTTATTACTGATCATATCATTCAATATTTTGAGAGGGTGCATGCACTTCATTTTAATTAGTTATCCCTTTATCCATGATGCCTGGGAAAATCATACTGATAAGGGAAAAAAAATTAACTATTGGTCAACATAATTGTAGACAATCTAGTTTAAATTGAAGCAATTTATTTAGAAAACAATCTAGTGCTGTAGTTGGAATCAATGTTATTTCCCCCCTTAATCGGCAATTGTGCTACTAGAGGACTATTGTTAATCGCCTGAAACTAAATGACTGCTGTGATCTTGAAAGTAGCTCCTTAATGCTTGTTCATTTGTTGATGTTTGTGTGGTAAACAGTTGCCAATTTCCCTTTAGTTTTTGCTGAGTAATTTTCAGTGTTCAATCACATTTAAAGGAGGCCTGTGAACTTAACTCTAGAGTTCAACGAAAATAAAAGGGTTTGCATCTTTTGTTATTTTCTTGGAAAGTGGTGTTGTGTAAAGGCTGTTTTTCAAAATGTAAGAAATAAGAAGTTAGATTATCAAATAAAGCACACCCACATATCAATGTGCTTAAATGCAATGGTACAATATGCTCCATGCATTGAATGTGCCGAGTAGAGATGGGCGATTTTTTGGGGTGGATTTGGATCCGAGTGGACCGACCTGCTCTTTTGGTCCGCAGATTGTTTATTATTATTATTATTACCAATACACTTCATTGGGGGATTCTTAGGAATCCTTCCACGGGTTTTATCCAATGGCAGACATTACACCGCAAAGCGGATATTGGGGGTTACATCAGCAAGAATCTGGGAAACGCCCATCTCTAGTTCAGAGTCAAAGAATGTCAGGGATTCACATTGTATTGGTTGCAGCTTGAGTAAAGTGTAAATGTTTATATAGATTTAAAACACATACAATGCTATAAATTAGAATAGCAGGAATGAAGTTTCATATATACAGTATATATATATATATGAGGCAAGATACATACAGCGCAACTCCCAACAATAATCCAAAACAGTGATTAATAAAAATACTGTACCTAGCCAATTCAATTTCAACGAGAAGTATTAACCCTTTAAATACTAACTGACCCTGTTAAATCTGCTGCCACTTATGTCCACGGCTCCACAGTTGCCGATAATGAATGTACAGGAAAGAATGACCTAGGCGCAAAAAGACCAGGGAGAGAGAGAGAAAAAAAAGAGAAAAAGAACCATCATAGGGTAGTATGTCCAACAATCAGAATAACAGTTTTGGTGAGATATGGACTTACTGTACAGTGAGTTTGATCAGTGTCAGATTTTTATCCACTCTGGGATCGGGAGCTCAGCTTGGTGATTTCTTATATTTCTGCCAGGAACTCTCTTTACTTCCAAGCAACTGTTTTCACAGTGCTTCACAGCAGTCACGGTGTACCTGTATGCATAGATTGCGTCTGATCCATGGGGAGGAGAGGAGCAAGTGTCAGAGCTGTTGCACATTTGTTTTGTTTGGTTTGGTTTGACTGACTGTCTCTAAATCCACCTCCTAGGAGCAGAGCAGAGCTAATAATTACTCGTTGGCACTCACAATGGACGTTGTCTGCCACAAGGCAGACTTTTTACAGACCACCAGTCCACACCGACCTCACCAGGCACTCACAATGGACGTTGTGGTATCTGCCACGAGGCAGATATTTTACAGACTACCAGTCCACACAGACCTCAGATCTGACTCAAGTTTCACACGTGAGACCTCGGAAGACAGGTAGGGAGCACCTCCCCTCCAGTATAGTACCTTGAGGGACGGCAGATGAGACGCAATCTATGCATACAGGTACACTGTGACTGTTGGGAAGCACTGTGAAAACAGTTGCTTGGAAGTACAGAGAGTTCCTGGCAGAAATATAAGAAATCACCAAGCTGAGCTCCCGATCCCAGAGTGGATAAAAAGTTGACACTGATCAAACTCACTGTAAGTGCATATCTCACCAAAACTGTTATTCTAATTGTTGGACATACTACCCTATGATGGTTCTTTTTCTCTTTTTTTCTCTCTCTCCCTGGTCTTTTTGCACCTAGGTCATATATATATATATATATATATATATATATATATATGCAAATATAACTGTATGCTCATCTGCATGTCTTAGGCAGGTCTGCAACCCCGCCTTTCCCCATTATCACCCAGCATACAGCACTTCCACTGCAGCAAGGGATTCTGGGAAATGACATGCAAATGAGCACACAGTGTCACTTTTTGCCTCAATAACCATTTTTAACATGGTTCCCTATAGGCTTAAGCTTGCTGCATGGTCACAGCTTTGAGCACAGCCAGGGTTAAGGTGCATACCCAGAAAACCACCCACAGACAGCTGTTTCGACCTTGATGGGTCTCATCAGTGTGGGGTTGATTTTACTGGGAATGCAAGAGAGGCTATGGGATAGGCTAAACCATAATACTGAGTTAAGTTATGGTGAGTAAAAAAAGTGACAAAAACCCTCCACAGGAAAGCAAATATGCAAATATAACTGTATGCTCATCTGCATGTCTTAGGCAGGTCTGCAACCCCGCCTTTCCCCATTATCACCCAGCATACAGCACTTCCACTGCAGCAAGGGATTCTGGGAAATGACATGCAAATGAGCACACAGTGTCACTTTTTGCCTCAATAACCCTTTTTAACATGGTTCCCTATAGGCTTAAGCTTGCTGCATGGTCACAGCTTTGAGCACAGCCAGGGTTAAGGTGCATACCCAGAAAACCACCCACAGACAGCTGTTTCGACCTTGATGGGTCTCATCAGTGTGGGGTTGATTTTACTGGGAATGCAAGAGAGGCTATGGGATAGGCTAAACCATATATATATATTTTTTTAATAAAAAACTATGGAAACATAGCTGAATTTCATACCCATGGTGTTAAAGACCCAGAGGGTTATTTAGTAAAGTCTCCCAACTGCAAAACTGGAGCTTAGTCTGAGCAAAATAATTGCCCCGGTATTATCAAAGGAAAAACTCCCATTGCTTTCAATAGGATAACTTTTCTTTGGTGAATATGGCTCTGTATTTTACAGTCCATGTTAAATGGTTACTTTTTTCATGTATTTCATTTGCCTTTTTCCAGCCTAATTATATACTTTATGATTAGTTGGTAAGCTCTTTTAGAGAAATAATAATGTAAGAACATTTTTGTGAGTCCTTTTAAATTGTGGTTGTCTAACACTCTCTGATCATTGCAACTTTGTAAATTATATTGCATTCTTTCCTCCATTAAGTAGGCTGGCAATTGATTCTTGGATATGGGACAAATGTAAAGAACAGCACCCCTCAAACTTCCTTTCCTCATAAATGTCTATGTAATAATTTGGACTGCATCCGTTGTTCCCAATGAAAGGCTGATGATATACAGATGTAACCCCTGTTATTCTTAATACAAACATTTTGAATGCACTTTTTATCACATTAGTAACGCAAGCATTAACTGCAGCTTTGTTTGAGTTAAGACGCAATAAATGTAGTGATAAAACTCGTGTTAGCGGTAATAAACATTACTGCTTGAGAGTTTAGAATAACAGCTTTACATCTGTAGCCCAAATAGTGTTACTGCAGTGTCACACTGCAAAGAAACCAACTGAGAATAAAATTCATAGTTACAGGAATGGAATTGATCCCTCATGTTTACATATCAGTTAAACAAATATTTGAAATTACTTTGTAAAAGTCACCCTCAGCTTTCATCAATGTTTTATTTTGTACTTCCTGTGTAATTGCACTTGAAGAGTTTAATATTTTCTCATGCACAGGTAGCACAGTTGTTAAGGTCCAACGACTACAACCAATATGACTAACATTATGGGGTATTTAGAAAAAAGTTTAAAGCACATTTTAACATTCATTTGTTTTCAAATTCTTTAAATGACTCAAACATGATGCTTAGTCTAGACATTTTTAATGATCTTAAGGGGTTCAGGACAGGCTCATGTTTAGTAAATGGTGCTGGTCCATAAGACTCCTATAGCCTAATTTAGTTAATGAGCCACAATGTGTATTCCGGTGCCAGGAGGTGTTTTATGAAATAGTAATTATGGTAAATTAGTAAATACTGTAGTAGTATAAGTAATTATAGGCTAAAGCAGTAAAATTCAGGGCATTATTGAAAACCCTGCTCTCTGATTGGTTAAAATTCCGGGCATTATCCAATCAGTAATGCCCGGAATTTTAGCAGCTTTCAAAATGTTAATATTCAATCTGTTTATTTCCAGCCAATCAGCTTTCACAACAGCTGAGACAAGGCAGGGGATTGGTCAGAATGATGTAACCGCTCTGAGACAGGGCAGGGGATTGGTCAGGAAGTATCAGCCACGGGTTGACTCCTCCCCCTCCCGAGCTGACTGAAATTTTCTGAGCAGATTCAGTTGAATTATGGGGGGGGGGGAGGGAAGAGAGTCTGCAAAGTTTAGTAAGCGGCTGCATTTTTTATTGTGTGTGTGTGTGTGTGTGTGTGTGTCAGTAGCAGTGTTTATGGGTATAGCAGCAGCAGTGTGTGTGTGTGTGTGTGTGTGTGTTGTGTTGTGCTGTTGTATGTGTGTAGAGCTGCTGTGTGTGTGTGTGTAGAGCTGCTGTGTTGTGTGTGTGTAGAGCTGCTGTGTTGTGTGTGTGTGTGTGTAGAGCTGCTGTGTTGTGTGTGTGCGTGTGCGCGTGCGCGTGCGTGTGCGTGTGCGTGTGCGTGTGCGTGTGTGTGTGTGTGTGTGTGTGTGTGTGTGTGTGTGTGTGTGTGGAGCTGCTGTGTGTGTGTATAGAGCTGATGTGGTGTGTGTGTAGAAACCAAAGTAGGGATCACTGTATCTCGAAAGCTCACACAAATAAAAGCATTTCATTAGCCACAGAACGGTATTGACTATTTGTTTTTGATTATAAATATTTAGAAATTAATAGTAAATAAGAAAGACTTTATAAACTGAGGCAGCTGTGGGTGGGTGGGGGGAGGTGGGCTGTGGGGCGTCCCAGCCCTGTATCCCCCATCTCCCCCCAACTTATTCATGTTCCCTCCCCTGTCTCCCCTGTCCCATCTCTACATGGAATGTCCCTTCTCCCCCCCCCTCCACCCCCAGCCTTCCATCCCCACCTAGCCCTGTCTCCTGTTCCTTTCCCTCTCTCTCGCCTTTTTCTTCTATCTCTTAAATTTCTATCAGGTAATACAGAAAAAATGAAAGCTGCAGCATCCCAGAAGGACAGACAATTAAAAAAATGTGTTAAAATCTATAAATCCACAAAATGTTAAGCAAAATATCATAATAATTTGAGAAATGTTTGAATGTTATTTTTCCGAACCTGAAATTCTGTTTGCTGTAACAATAATATTTTTGTGTATTATTTGATAAAATTGGACTGCAGCGTATACACATTTCAGGTGTGGATGAAAGATCCAGCAATAACTGAGCTGAAATTTGCATATGATAAGGAACATTTTCTCAATGCGTAATTAAATTGGAGCTGCCGTTTTGAACTGTGGTGGAGCCTTAACTAAACAAATATCCTACTATTAAAAGAATTTAATTTATCGACGCTGCATATTCCATTGTGCTGCCCGTTAATTAAATAGCTAGACAGGACAGTAAATAGGGAACTCTGCCAGGAAAAAGAAAACTATGCAAAGCATTTTTATTGTGATGTTACAGTTACCTTAAAACCTAAATCAAAATCCTTATACATTAAAAATGTCCTCTTGTTTCACAACAGTAGGCTCAAGTGCTGCATAGATTTCACCCAGTAATCTATTAGTAAATTAATTGAATGTCTATCCACGTTTCCTGTCACAATAAAACAGATGTGTCTGTACAAAAGGGAGAAACAGGCTGCATTCACATTTTCATATCCATTTTTTTTCTGGTAATATTATCTTACATACTTGCAAACTGGAAACTAATATTTCTGATTCAATTAAATATTTTGGGAATGAGTCTAAGAGAATTGTGCTCAGCAAGCAGTGTTGCAATGCTCTACATTTTGAGTTTGACGAGTTCAGACATGTCGACACTTATTGATTGTCAGTGAACCTCACTGATTTGGAATCAGTCTCAGAGATTTTAGCATCAGCAGTCTCATAGGCTCCTACTAGGACATGGGTGGCCAACTCCAGTCCTTAAGGGCCATCAACAGGCCAGGCATTTAGGGATATCCCTGCTTCAGCATAGGTGGCTCAATCAGTGGCTCAGTCAATGACTGAGCCACTGATTGAGCCACCTGTGCTGAAGCAGGGATATCCCTAATATCTGGCCTGTTGGTAGCCCTTGAGGACTGGAGTTGGTCACTTCTGTACCAGGACACAATTAGGGGAAGTCTTGTGATGAGAAGCATTTCTAGTAGGAATGATTGTAGATAACCACCATGAATGAATTCACAATGTCAAGAAGCAGATACAAAGGCTACTATGACTGCTTAAGCTGCACACAATTTTGTTAATAAAACTGCCTAGTTAATAAAAAATAATGCAAAGAAAATGGTAGATACAGTTAATGCAGCGATACAGTAATTTAGAATTATGGGGCTTATGCAGAGAGGATAGAGAAGGGAAATAGCCCCATCTTTTGGCGAAAATACATACCAGAAAAGCTTGTCCTGCAGAGAACATGGAGAGATTCATAAAATTCGCCACAGCAGGTTTCTTTACTTTAAAAATTGCCAAACACGTGGAGAGATTGGTAAATTCGCCATGTTAAAATAGGGTGGTATGCAGGTAGCATAGATGCACTGCAACTCGCCATTCTGCCCTATATTATAGCGAGTTCAATCTAGCCAGAAAAACTTGGCAATTTTGAATCTCATCAGAAAAATGAGGTAACGGAGCTTTCAGCATACGACCATAACTTGCTCCAATTCTGTGGCTATTTTCTTGCCGTTTTCACATTAAATAATGTTCCTCTCTGCATAAGCCCCTATGTCTTTGAAACAGTGATGGAAGGTACCATTGGAATAGTCTAGTAAAATATTAGGGCCCATTTATAGAGTGTCTTACACCGATGGAAGGAGTCTTAGGGAATAGCATTGCTTAGTATATATATATACAGTGTTCGACAACCTATACATTTGCTCGCCCCGGGCGAGTGGATTTAACCCCCGGGCGAGTAAATATTGGCCCAAGCAGCACACGTTTGGTACTAGGTGGCGAGTAGATTTTTTTGTGTGGCGAGTAGATTTTTTGGTGATTTGTCAACCACTGCGTATATATATATATATATATATATATATATATATATATATATATATATATATATATATATATATATCAAACAAAGAATAGACTGCGCTCCTCAAGTGTAAAATCAGACTAATTACCAAATGATTGTATTAAATGGATATAGCAAAGGTGAATGGCAAAAGTGAATGCAACAGTATTATGGATGATTGACTCACACTAATAAAAATACATGCAATATGTTATAATAAAATGCTGAGTGCCAATGTTTAAAAAGCTGCTGTAAACACAAATATATGCCAGTGAACAATACAAATATAATAAAATGGCATGTGTTGGTAGTTATGACTACTGCACTAATGAATCCCTCCTGAATGATACTAAATGAATGATGAATGGAAAAATACAGAAAAAATGACACTAAGTGTGTCAAAGATAAAAATAAAAATAAAAATGAAAAATGTGAAAAATGTAAAAATATATCAACCAAACCAAGGGTCCATGCTAGGATCTGGCTGCTCTCATCAAGGACCAACGAACTCCCAGAAATCTGTGAACAACAAGAAAAGAAAGCGCCCGATCCTAGTGCAGCATGAAAAAATACAATTTAATAAAAATGAATATGAATAAAACCAACAAATGCGAACTCACAAACACAGGATAAATAAATGCATATAATGAGTATACTCATTCGCCAACCGCCCACGTTGTGCCTTGGATGGCGCGCCCTCTCTCTGTCTGGGTTTTCTCAGCTCTGCTGAACCGACATCCAGCAGGGGATACAGGAAAAAGCTCTCCACAATGTGACCCGGAAGTCCTCCACAATGTTAGTGTATCCGGATATGAGGTCTGCAGTCCGTGACCCCACGATGCAGGGGCTGATCAGAGAAGTCTCTCTGCACTCCCAAAGGCAGTCCGTAATGAGGTGGGCAGTGAGGATAGAGTCAAAATGTATATCCCGGTGTGACAGCAGCTAAAAAACGCTCTTCTCTACGCGTTTCTTCACATAAAGTGATTTCATCAGGAGATCTCCTGATGAAATCACTTTATGTGAAGAAACGCGTAGAGAAGAGCGTTTTTTAGCTGCTGTCACACCGGGATATACATTTTGACTCTATCCTCACTGCCCACCTCATTACGGACTGCCTTTGGGAGTGCAGAGAGACTTCTCTGATCAGCCCCTGCATCGTGGGGTCACGGACTGCAGACCTCATATCCGGATACACTAACATTGTGGAGGACTTCCGGGTCACATTGTGGAGAGCTTTTTCCTGTATCCCCTGCTGGATGTCGGTTCAGCAGAGCTGAGAAAACCCAGACAGAGAGAGGGCGCGCCATCCAAGGCACAACGTGGGCGGTTGGCGAATGAGTATACTCATTATATGCATTTATTTATCCTGTGTTTGTGAGTTCGCATTTGTTGGTTTTATTCATATTCATTTTTATTAAATTGTATTTTTTCATGCTGCACTAGGATCGGGCGCTTTCTTTTCTTGTTGTTCATATATATATATATATATATATATATATATATATATATATATATATATATATACCACAACTATTAAGGTTATGGTGGGTAAAAAAGTGACTAAAACCCTCCACAGTAAAGCATAAAGCAACTGTAAATATTCCTGTATATTCATTTGCATGTCTTAGACAGGTCTGCAACCCTGTCTTTCACCATTATCACCCAGCAAACAGCACTTCCACTGCAGCAAGGGATTCTGGGAAATGACATGCAAATGAACACACAGTGCCACTTTTTATCTCATGCTCACATAACATAACATACATATATATATATATGTATATATATATATATATATATATATATATATATATATATATATATATATATATATATATATATGGGCAGATATCTGTTTCCTGGTCCAGTATATTTAACTTTTTAGTTTGAATTTTTTTTAAGTGTCTACATACTGTATTGAAATAAATATAATGGATCGAAAGAGAAGATGCGGATGTGTGCTTTTGCATTATGACTTCAGTATATATTTATGGGACAACTCTAATATAAATGCATGTATGATTGGGCTTTGAAAAATAAATGCAGCCCATTACACCCTTGAGCAATCCCAAGGGAAGACAGTCACGTTGGGTTAGTGTTGGGATGGATTGCCGTAGGAGGTAAATGAAGGAATTTTTCTTTAAGCGATTTCTCTGTCGAAGGTACAAAGAAACAAGTTTGATCTACCCTCTTATTATTTCCATAACACATTATAGTAGCCTGTAACTGTGGGTGACCTGCCCCTAAAATATGTCAGTTCTTTGTCAGTAAGCAATCAGTCCATTGAAGTTGAACAGTCAGTGTCAGTGACCAGTCCTTCATCTGGATTTTGTTTTTAATTAACTTCCAGCCCATTTTGTTTCTTCCTCCTCACCTTAACTCTTTGCAGCAGTTCTGTCACCATCCATCACTCCCTTCCTTTCTGCTCCACCACCCCTTTAAAGGGATTATTTCCTCCCCTCTTTTTTCTTTCCTCTGTGTCACTCCAGCTTTTTTCTATCTCCATGTCCCTCATCTCCTCATTTTTAGAGCTTGCCAGACACATTCTGTGCCTCCCTATCCATTTCCCGATTCGAAGATGGTGTATTCCAAGAATGCTGCATCCACCTTCTTCACTTCCTCATGTATAGTTCTCTCCAGCAGTGCTCCTCAGTACTGCTCCCCTTCCCTCATATTCTACATTCAAGCTCTGGCTTAAGTTCTTTAACTAGTGAACAACCATGTATGTATTCTTTAATTCGTCCCTAGTTAATCCTTACTCTCTCATGCTAGGGAAGTGGTTAAGCTTGTTGCAGTTACTATAATATTAAGTGGCCATCGTCTGCATAGCATCCGTAACACTTTATATCAGTTGGGCCACATCTTAGATTACCCATACTATCATGAACTGTGCAATCACTATCCCAGTCAAAGAGGTACTTCGTGCCTCTCTTAGGCTCTGTGTTGGTGACAACAGGGGGCCTCCAAGGCCGCTCCGATTAGATCCTGGGGCTACCACTTGGATAACCCTACTTGAACATAGGCTTCCTCTTTAGGAACCTGTAAGCTTATCTACTTCCATGGCTAAAATCTGTCTCAGTATATATACCCTGATGGTGATGTAACTGGTCACCATGTATACAGGGTGAGTGGCTTCTTTCCTGCTAAGTCACTCAATACTCTGCATGAGCACATATAGTTAACCGCATAATTACAATAGTAGCTCAAAGGGAGGAATACTGTACATACTGAATTCAGGTTTCAAGTATTAATTTCAGGTCTATTCATGCTGTATTTTGCCTTGGTAGCTTGATTGGGGTTTAACATGTATTTAGGAAGTGTTTCTCTAAAAGCGAATTGCTCTTGTTTGATATTGCAATTGGATCTCTTGCCTTCTCCCTCTCATCACCATCCCCTAAAAACTCCCATATGTACCAGTCCTTGGAAAAAAACTCCCACTCTCCCCCCATGAGTCCCACCCCCCATCCTACTTTCCTTACTTAGCCCTCATCACCCATTAAAAAAAAAGAACGAACCTTAAGTGACCTGCCAGGAGCTGCGAGTTTGAGCCGGTATCTCTCCTGTTCCTTTTCGACCATTTCCTGTGTTTTTCTTTCTTAGCTGATTTTTTCTCATCATGGTACATACTACAATATATCCAGTTCCCCTACAGATTTAGAAGAAAGCCCTAAAATGATAAAGTGGTGTCCAAGTGGCTATAGTAGCCATTTTTTATAAAAAAAAATATTAAGCTGTACAGTGCGAGAGAGAGAGAGAGAGAGAGAGATGACAGTTTACCCCAAAAGCCAAAATAGAAGCCACTCTTTTCATGTACAAGTACAGCAAAGTGTCCTAGTACTGAGAGAAGCTCAAGTCAAAGGCAGTTAACACTGGATCAAGTGCACATTAACCCGCAATGGGGAGAGATGGAATGTTACCTCTCTAGTACTCACACAGGTCTACAGACAATACCTGTAAACTGTAAAATGTTATGCGTGGAGGTAGAGAAGAGGGTAGGAGCAAAGTCTGTAAGCCACTCAGGCTTTGGGAAGATGTGGGTTAATGAGAAGGGTTTTAGAATAAACAATGCACAAGGCTACAGAGGAAAAAAATAGTAAAAACACAGTCTAGTGCAGAGAATCAAAAATGAGGTGGGGGGTGGAGTGAAAACATATTAAAAAATAAGATGTATTCCACTCACATTCTGCAGGTCAAATACAGGCATTGAGAGATAAATCTCTAGATGGAACTGTTGATCCGTGGCACAGTTGATGTAGGAGGATACACCAGGCTTCCAGTATGTGGAAATAAAAGGAAGACAAAAATAGTGCAAAACCGTTTTTATTTAACAATAAATAATCAAGTAATGCACGTACAGTTAGACAAATAATCAGGTGCAGTTAGACTACTCAGAGTCAGGGGAAGGAACACTGAATCCTCATGGGACCCGTCTCTCCTTCTGCTCAGCTGTCCGTGTGCCCATGTGATGATGTCACAGCTGCAGTCAGAGTAAGCAGAGAAGAGTCCGTCTTCCAGGGACCCAGGATTTCTTCCTCTGATGTCCAAATAAACTCTTCAAAGTAGTCCAAAATTACTCTGTGAGGTGTGTTTCTCTTTCAGGCCTAACCTGCTCGTATGACCAAGCCAATGTTAACATTTATGGTCTCCTTGCGTCAAAACAATCCACCAGGTCTGAAGTAGGATAAACATTTCTGCCTAAAAATTTGCATGAAATGTAAGAATCACTTTGATACATTTGACGCAAATGCGAGCAGAAAATTGAGATATAATATATTATAATTATATTTTGATTTGGTTTAAATCTTAACACTTATTATTATTATTATTTTTATTATTATTTGTGTCATTCTGTGTGTTGTTAGTTTTAAGTGTCACCTTATTTTATTATTATACCCATTAAAAGTTCAATTTTAATCAATTAATCTATACATGGAGTAGGTTGCTAGACAACAGGGGCCTCTTTCTGTTCTTGTCTTCTCAAGACCAGTGGTCTTTTGTAAACATTTCTGCCTAACAATTTGCATCAAATGTAAGAAACACGTTGATACATTTGATGCAAATGCGAGCAGAAAATGGAGCAATGTGTCAAAACAAACTTTTATTTGCACTTTTTTTGTCTTTGATACATCTCCCCAATGGGATCCTATGTAAATTAGTGTTGCCTCTCATGAGGAAGAGCGTAAAACTCCCAAAAGCTTGGCCTAAAATATCAATTGTGAGTCCAAATAAAAAAGGTATCACATAATATTGAAGTAAGTAATTTACTCTGCATTATCCCATCAGGCAAACATAGCTACTTCTATTGAATTCAAAGATTCACTGCAAATTTTGTCCATGACTTCAAAATATGGGCAAATTTAGAATCAAGTATGTGAGAAAGAGATGTATCCATATGTGGTAAGAAGAGATTCAAGTGAATGGGCCATAGGGTGCCTTATATTTACATTGTTTACTAAATATACTGTAGCATATTATTTTCTAATATTCAAATTTCTATATACAGTACAGTACATGTTTTCTAGATTTTATTTTTGTAGTGCTCTGTCTGGATGATAGCGCCATAGTGCATGAAAATGTACATTGTATTGTATTGTAAGCCTTTATTTTTATAGCGCCATACAGTAGTAATACACGTGGTAATCAATTAAATAACAGATAATATAAATAGCAGATCATGGGAATAAGTGCTTTAGACATAAAAGTAACATTAAGGAAGAGGAGTCCCTGCCCCGAGGAGCTTACAGTCTAATTGGTAGGGAGAACGTACAGAGACAGTAGGAGGGAGTTCTGGTAAGTGCGTCTGCAGGGGGCCAAGCTTTATGTATCATGTGTTCAGAATATCCACAGTGCTATTCATATGCTTCTTTAAGCAAGTGTCCTAAGTTGGGTCTTAAAGGTGGATAGAGAGGGTGCTAGTCGGGTACTGAGGGGAAGGGCATTCCAGAGGTGTGGTGCAGTCAGTGAAAAAGGTTTAAGGCGGGAGAGGGCTTTAGATACAAAGGGGGTAGGAAGAAGACATTCTTGAGAAGAACGCAAGAGTTGGGATGGTGCATAACGAGAAATTAGGGCGGAGATGTAAGGAGGGGCAGAAGAGTGTAAAGCTTTAAAAGTGAGGAGAAGAATGGAGTGTGAGATGCGGGATTTGATCGGAAGCCAGGAGAGGGATTTCATGAGGGGAGATGCTGAGACAGATCTAGGAAAGAGTAGAGTGATTCTGGCAGTAGCGTTTAGGATAGATTGTAGGGAAGACAGGTGAGAGGCAGGAAGGCCGGACAGCAGGAGGTTACAGTAATCAATATGGGAGAGAATGAGGGCCTGAGTCTGAGTTTTAGGAGTCGAGCAACAGAGGAAAGGGCGTATCTTAGTTATATTGGGGAGGAAAAAGCGACAGGTTTTAGAAATGTTTTGAATGTGAGGGGCGAATGTGAGAGAGGAGTCAAGTGTGACCCGTGGGCAGCGTGCTTGGGCTACTGGGTGAATGATGGTAGTTCCAACAGTAATGTGGAAGGAGGTAGTAGGGCCAGGTTTGGGAGGAAGTATGAGAAGCTCTGTTTTAGCCATGTTGAGTTTAAGGCGGCGGAGGGCCATCCAGGATGATATAGCAGAGAGACATTCAGAAACTTTGGTTTGTACAGCAGGTGTAAGGTCGGTTGTTGAAAAGTACATTTGTGTGTCGTCAGTATAGAGGTGATAATTAAACCCAAAAGATGTTATTAGGTCACCTAGAGAGAGTATATACAGAGAAAAGAGGAGAGGTCCCAGGACAGAGCCCTGGGGTACCCCCACAGAGAGATCAATAGAGGAGGAGGAGGTGTTAGCAGAAGAGACACTGAAAATACGATGGGAGAGGTAGGATGAGATCCAGGATAGAGCTTTGTTCCGAATACCAAGAGTACATGATTTTAGAATATTAATTTTAAAAGTATGCACAATGAACAGCGTGCCCTATTATTGCAATCCAAAATATATTTCGTAAGAAGATGTTTTTATGGTATAATTTATTATTCAATAATAACAGAAACAATAAAGGACAGTGATGGCGTTCTGCTTATTGTTATGATTTTATGTGACATCACTGAGTAGATTGCTGTTGTCAGACAGATAGATAGGGATGCATTTGTTTGGATTACCCATCCTCAGTCATTGTATTCATTAACAATGCCCTTCATCCATCATCTACTGTAAATCTCTAGTGATACTATGCAGCAAAGTCAAGTATTCATGCTCACAGAATGAGTGTCAGCACTGAAATATTGGGATGACTTGCCACGCCAAAGGAGCAAAGCTTGGCATGAAAAAAAAAATTAAAGGAAAGATGAATCGTAGATCAAAAACAATGTCAAGGATATTAACATTTAAGTGAGAGTGCAACTTCCTTGATACCGGCATAATACATCTTAATTAAATCCATATGTAAATAGGATTTTAGTTTTTGAAGCATTGATCTTGAGAAAAATTGTATTCTTCAACGTTTTGAAACCTTTCCTTGTGGAAGCGAGAAAATTAGACATAAATGTTGTTGTGTATGGGTTTTAGATACATCACAGCCCCTTGTGCAGATGCCTCATAGCGACTTCGGTATACAATTGAATAATGGTTTTATAATAAAGATTGTCACAGCCTTTACATAATATTGGAAATTATAATGCATGGGTGGGCAACTCCAATCCTCAAGGGCTACCAACAGGTCAGGTTCAAAGGATATCCCTGCTTCAGCATAGATGATGCAGTCAGTTGAATACTGAGCCACTAATTGAGCCACCTGTGCTGAAGCATGCATATCCTTAAAACCTGACCTGGTAGGTCTTGGTGACAATTGAGGACTGGAGTTGCCCACCCCTGATCTAAAGATATATTTTAGTTTGGTGTTCTGTAGTTGATGGTCTCTATAACACAAACATAAGTCTTTAAATGCTCGCAGAGGGATTTTCTGTGTCATTTTGCTTTTAAGGAATCCAAATCAGATTGCCAGTCACAGTAGTAGCAATAGGATTAACATTTAAAACCCATTTCGTAAAACAGAATGTCAAGATATTAGGCCAGCAACTGAATGAAAAACATTATTTACACAAAGAACACCAAGGTTTCTTAAATTAGATACGATACTTGGTATTATTTTGCATATGTTACACTGCCTTTCTAAAACTGAAAGTATTTTAACGGTATACTGTATGGCTGTTATTAAGCAATACCTACCTCTTTCTATGATTTAGATTTCCATATGGCCAATATGAATGAGACAAAAGGATTGTTGATTTTTATACTGCTTACTACTGGATTTACCTGGACATTGTTTATTATTGTACAGTATATATCAAAAGGAAAAAAAAGAGTAGACTAGTGCTACTGTAACTGGTGAAAAAAGATATTACATGTAATAAACTAGTGTTATGGTAGCATGCCCTTCTCTCTTTTTCTCCTTTCTTTTTTAATTTATTATTTATTAGTTATTAATTAATTCTTGAATACTATTAAGCTATTAAGTGGAAATAGTTAATTTGTCATTATTATTACATCTGTACTTATTAAACTGTATTGCCCTTTTTCTGTTCACAATAGCTGAAAAAGATGCACACAGTAACACTTATATTGCATTGTCTGTGACTAAGAAATAGTCAGTTATCACGAAGAAAGTCTCAGTATGGTGATCCATCCACGTTACCCTTGTAAGAAATAGGTGCATAAAAACACTGAATTTTACAAAGAGAACAATTCTTGTCTTCAATAAAGGGATTGATCTGTCTTTTCACCATTATTGCACCAGAATTGCAATAGGGCAATCTTTGATAAATCATTCCCACTAACTAAGTAATCCACATTTTTTTGCAGAGCTTATGTATACAGTTGAACTTGCCGGGGGGCTTGGTGCTATTCTGCTGTTGCTTGTTTGCTTGGTTACCCTCTACAAGTGTTATAAGATCGAGCTCATGCTCTTCTACAGAAACCACTTTGGAGCTGAGGAACTGGATGGAGGTAAGACAATGAGCTTCTCAGTCCTTACACCTGTTCTTTCCTGACAACTTATTGTAGTCTAGGTACTCTTTAAGATTCTCTCAGTGTTAATCTTGTAGTTATTCTGTTGGGGTAATATATCAAATTTTCCTTGGTGCAAGAAATAACATCAAATTTGTCAAAGAAAATGAATTCTGTTAAAATCAATGTGATTTTTTAATTTGGTACATATGGTGCAGTTATTTTGGACCAGTTTTGCCAAAGGGAGACTTTTTAAAAATAGTCCATTTTAGGTCTGCTGTAGTTACTCTAAAGGTTAATTGGCATACAATTGTTATAGGTAAATGTACATTTGGGCCATATTTACTAAAACAAGTGCTATACCATAAGACCCTTCCGGTACCAGAAGGTATCTTAAACCCCATTGCCTTAAATAAGCCATAAAGGTCCTTATTTATTAAGAAGTCCTGCATGGTGTTTGATGAAGTAGCACTGCTTAGTAAATATAGCCCAGATTGCAACACCTAAAAACATTTTAGTTCAATACTGTATGTCATTGCATAATGATAATTATGAGTCTAATCTTCAATAAACATCTACGAAAGCATGTCGCAAAATGTTCAATACATTTTTTTTTGCAGTTAACTTAATGTACGAATATTGGGAAGCTTTCCAGGTAACATTCACATGGCAGACTTTCACAAGAGGGGTTTGTGTACATTTAAGCCTTTTACCTCTGGTAAGGTAATCTAACTCTTAAAAAAAGATGGGCAGTCTTATTACTAAACAGCATTGGCAATTGTAATACATGTTTAAGAATCCTGCCGCACATGTACAAACTTCATAGTCAGACATTTAAGAATTTTTTATTGATGCAGATGTGGGCACAACATTTCGGGGAAACCCCCTGGTCAGGTGCACATATATTGACACATTTATTTATGTATATCTTTATTTATAAAAAAAAAAAAAAAAATAGCGTGACGCTGTATTGGATAAAGACTGTGCAAAATATCAACAAAAAATTAGTGCAATTATTTGAAAAATCCATCAAACAAAATAACACCTCGATATACAGTATAGTCAAAGTGAGTCCCACAAAAGGGATCCTCGGGACATGGGATCACACAAGTGAACAGGAGTGATAAGTAAAAATACCAATGATAAATTAAATGATGAAAAGATGCAACTAGATTGTAAGTGAAAATTAAATGTTCACTCCTGGTTTGCCAAATCTGAATATAGTTGGCTCCACAACAGGAATCTACAGGAAAAGGAAAAATGAGATGGTGTGGTATGTACAGTAGATAAAATTGTATTCACAATGTGAAAAGGTAAGTATTGCACGTACAGAATGTAAAGTTAATAGCGCATTTGCCATAGACACACAGCCTGTCCATCGCTTTCCAGGAAGCCACCACTTTGCAGCAATCACCCGAATGAGCAGTGCTGTGTATGCTCATCTGACATGTAGACCGCCGGAGTATTCTCATCAACTCGTTGAGTCCCAGGGGCAGCAATTGCTCACAATGGAGAGGCGCTTGCCCACCTCACTGATGTCAGCCAGAAAGAGTGTTCTACCTTGCAATGTCAGTGACTGTTTGGTCCTCAACAGAGTGTGTGGATAACACTGAGGGTCTCATTCTAGTAGCTCTGATTAGTTTGTTGCTACATCGCAAGGTTTGGCATGTTCCCGCCGAACGGTTTGAAATTTGAGTTATCACGATATTCAGAAAGAATCTGAACCCCTCCAAAACCGTGCAGCAGGAAAATAGAGAAAAAATGCCTAAACCGATCAGCATAGCAATAAACTCATCTCAGCCGCTCTCAAAGTTCTCCCCGTGCGATCTGGCACACAAGCACAGAGAGCTCCACAGAGAGAGCCGCCTCTCCCTGCACAACTTTCACAGGCGATCTCACTGTTTTAATAAAAAATATAATAGTAGTGTGTGGGAGCAGGGGGTCTCCAGAGAAGAACGTGTTGATTTTAGGTCCAGGGACCCCCTGCTTCCCGAGATACAAGCCCTGTTATGGGGTGGCGGTATCTCCTATGCATTTAAATGTCCCGGTCACATGATGCGGGACATTTAAACACTGCATGAGGATACCGGCACCCCATAATGGGGCCTGTATCTCAGGAAGCATGGAGTCCCCGGACCTGAAATCAACGTGGTTCTTCTCCAGAAGGTGTTAAACCTGAATAGCATGTTTATTGGGAGCAGAGGTGATAGATGAAGGGAGTAGTTGACCAGGGTGGGTGGTTAGACCTGTCGGAAAGGTTGCGGAGTGGCTAATCCCTTCACTACCATAGCAGTGGGAACCGCTATTGTAATGAAGGGGTTAACCACTCCCGCTACCCACCCAGTAGGGCTAACCACCCACCCTTGGGGCAACTAGCCCCTTCACCCAATCCCTCTACCCCAATAAACATTAAAAAGCACAACAACCCTAATACCCACCCCCTCTACCCCCAACAACAGCGTTGCCCCAATGGCGGCAGCCTGATGGGGCTTCCCAAGAGCTGCTCTCTTCTGCACAGGACCAGCGTTTTAAGGGTTAACATTTGCTTGTACATTGTGGAACTCAACCCCACCCACTGGAATATTACTGAGCCAAGAGGACAAAACAAATGTTGTATTCACAGCTGCATTGAATCTCAAACACCCCAGTATACACATGCGTTGCCCCAAAAGGTGGACAGCCTTAGGCGCAGCTGAACTGCAGCAAAGGGTGTGAGCCATTTTCTGCTGTTCGCTGAAGTTAAAGCTTCTCTATTTCAATCTGAAAACTCACAAGCCCTTTATTCCCTGTACCCAATTTCCAACCCTATCTGTCCAAAAAATATCTGTGAATTGACTGTATAACCCTGTTCTTTTAATGTAACCATGTATTTTTATAACTCTGTGCACAGGACATACTTGAAAACGAGAGGTAGCTCTCAATGTATTACTTCCTAGTAAGAAACTGTATATAATACCGCGCTCCTTCCTATAGAAGTTTGCAGCAGGTAAAAAGATAGGCCTTACATATAGAAAAACAAAAAGAACGATTCCTGCGCTCCTACCAATTAGGCTAAGATAAAATAATATTCTCATGAAAAAGGGTATTTGGTTAAACCCTTTGACCAAAGCATTTGTAAGCATGCATGCCACGTCAAGGCAACCCATTTAATGCAGATACCTACACTATACTGGATATACATGTAATAATTGTCCCATGGACTTGTGAAAATAGTGTTAAAGCCCTGAAGGGGTTAAATAAAGCATGAGCTTAAGTGAGTAGTGCAATTAAAATCTGGCTAAAGCCAGTATCATAATTACCTTTGCTATAAAGGTAAACAGGGTGCACAAATTCCCTGGTGTGAGTATAATACAACTTACACATATACATCTCTCTGTCAGTCTTACACATTCACCCACCATTCAATGGAGGGTGATATCCAGACTGACACTGGGGTGTAACATACCTACACTAATTGTAAAATTGGTAGGGTCTCAGTAACTGCTATGTAAAGCAGATGAGCCCATAAACCTACCCCCTATGACGTTTCAGAGATACTAAATTTAAAATGCCCTATGGGAGTATGCAGCAAGGAAAAGGATTGCCTAATATTAGTGAGAAACTGTACATAATACCACGCTCCTTCCTATAGAAGTTTGCTGCAGGTAAAAAGATAGGCCTTACATATAGAAAAACAAAATGAACGATTCCTGCGCTCCTACCAATAATTACTTCCTAGTATAACATTTTTATAAATAAATAAAAACCGCAACACCTACACTGGCGACACACTTTATTCGAGCTCGGCTAGTCCCACGAATTCGGGTATACCCGGGTGTATTGAGGTTTGTGACTGTTTTCTGCCCGAGTGCATTGAGGTATTTTCCAAGCAGGGATTGAAGCATTTTATTCCCGCTGGCTGCAATACTGCACAGTATATATATATATATACTGCATTACAATTCATGAATTTATGCCATCTGGTAGACACGCGAAGCATTGCAGCCTATTAAATCCTAATCATTATCATTTAACAGATCAGCCGCCCGTCAGCCAGGCATGAACCCAGGCTGGGAAGGCAAACGCAACGGGGCTTGTCAGAGGTGAGGAGCGGCACATTCCAGGTATCTGCCAGGTACATACTGGGTATTTGCTCGAATAAAGTGTGTCGGTGCAGTATAGTACAGTAATGGGCAAAATTACAGCTCAACCCCTTCATAACGCTGTGCTTGGGGTCCAAAGAATCACATTACGTTATAAGCGTAAGTTGTACAATAAAGTATTTAAGATATCAATAATTGTGTTGTAAAGTTTTCATAAATACGAAATTGGGAGCCACGCTTCCATCGCGTTATAAGCGGATTCGCGCTGTAACGGATCGCGTTATAACGGGGTTGAGCTGTACTATTATCCCGATCTGGATAATAGTGCATTTGCCCATTCAAAATAAAACAATATACAGCAGCATAAAGTAAATAAAACTTCTACATATCCCTGCCCGGATGAAGGGTGTCCTCCATCACCATGCTCCACGTCCATGTCCTCCGTTGGCAGGAACACAAAAAGAAAAAATTCAATCTTATGTCCCCTAACCCCCTAATCACCTTAGCGATTAGTAACCGCTATAGTAATTAAGGGGTTAACACACATGGGAGGCCTAGCCACCCATCCTGGCCTCACTATACCCACCCTCTACCCATTGATTGGCACAGTGGTACATCATGCCCGTACAATAAGGGTATGATAAGCCACTATAGCAGTCAACGTGCAACATAAAAAAAATCAACAGGTCCAAAAATACACAACAAAAGAAACGTAACCCCTAACAAACATTACAATTAAATGCCTAAACAATCCGAAAATGTAATAAAAAAAGCCCTACAAATACATACAATTAACTCAAAACAATAAACAGAAATTAAAAAACATAACAATAAATTCCAAATAAACATTTGCCAAAAAATGCATTGTCTGTCACTGTATTTATCTATACCCTAAAGGGTCATAGATAAATAAATTAGCAATCAATGAGCAATCAAAAACATAAAATTAAAAAAAACATAATTTACTGTAAAAACCTGAAAAATTAAAATTGCGTACATTCAATATTTGTCTTACCTCTAGAAGTCTTCACACTCCGAATCCTGGCGTATCAGGAAGCTCTTGACCAAAGACGTCATCCTCCGACATCTGCCGACATTCTCCGCAATCCTCGGCGATGCTCCACGAACAGGTAAAAAAATCTTCTTTCTTCTATCTTTTTTTCATCTATCTTGAATCTTCTTTCTTTGTAATCCATAGAAACCCCATGTTAAATCCAAAATGAATGTTGGCTCGACGGCTTCTTAAGCTAAAATCAGAAGGAACAGGCCTTATATAAGGCCTGTGACGTTACATTTTCGGGTCAGATGGTCTAGTTCCAATTCATTTGGAGGCTGTACCATGTTACAGGCTTTATAAAAAAAAATTAAGGATGCGATGTACGGAAGGGTTACGTCACATCCTAAAAACACATTACTGACATCGGATGGTACTACAGCCAATGGGATTGAAGACAATCTCATTGGTTCCTGTACCATGTGATATGTTCCAATTGTTTAAAATAATGTGACTTCATCCCTTAAAGTGATGTCACATATTTTGCAAGAAAATGGAACATATCACATTGTACAGGTACCAATTGGCCTGTCTTCAATCCCATTGGCTGTAGTACCATGTGATGTCAATCATGCTGTTTTAAGGATGTGACACCTCCCTTGGAGAGGACATCACATCCTTAAAAAAAAAAAAAGCCTGTCACAATACAACGTCCAATCAGATTGGACCTGTACCATCTGACCCTAAAATGTGACATTGCATGCCTTATATACGGCCTGTTCCATCTCATTTTAGCTTAAAATGCCTTCAACATCCGTTTTGGATTTATCATGGGGTTTACTATGGATTACAAATATGGAAGATTGAAGATGGAAAAAAAGAAAATAGAAGAAAGATGATTTTTTTTTACCTGATCGTGGAGCATCGCTGAGGATGTCGGAGGATGTCGGGGAGGATTTCGGTGGATGCCGTCTTTGGTCGAGAGCCTCTTGATAGGCCGGAATTAGGAGGGTGAAGACTTCTAAAGGTAATACAAATATTGAATGTATACAATTAAAAATTTTCAGGTTTTTTAATTGTATTTTTTTCTTTTTAGGTTTTTGATTGCCCATTGACTGCTAATGTATTTATCTATGTCCCTTTAGGGTATAGATAAATACAGTGACAGACAATGCATTTTTTGGCAAATGCTTGTTTGGAATGAATGGTTATGTTTTCTATTTCTGTTTATTGTTTTGAGTTAATTGTTGTGTATTTTTGGGCCTGTTGATTTTTTTAATGTTGCCCATTAACTGTTATACTGTAGTGGCTTATCATGCCCATATTATATGGGCATGATGTACCATTGTGCCAAATATTGGGAAGAGGGTGGGGGTACTTTTGCTGGGGTGGGTGGTTAGGCCTCCCAGGTGGGTAGTGGGGGAGTGGGTTAACCCCTTAATTACTATAGCAATTACTAATTGCTAATTAAGGGGTTAGGGCCATTAGATTGTATTTTTTACTATTGTGTTCCTGCCAATGGAGGACATGGATGCGGAGCATGGAGATGGAGGACACCCTTCATCATGGCAGGGGTAAGTAGAAGTTTTATTTAGTTTATGCTACTGTATATTGTTTTATTTTGAATGGGCAAATGCATACTGTATTTGGATAATAGTCACTTTGCCCATTACTGTACAGCAGTGTTTCCCAATTAAATTTAGTCGTGGAACCCTTTTATATTTTGTAAAACAGAATGGAACCCCTTAAATATTTTCTTGGTTTAAGATAATTTTTAATAGACCCCCACTGCCCCAATACATTTTTAATAGACCCCCACGCCCCGATACATTTTTATAAGACCCCCACCGCCCCAATGCATTTTTAAAAGACCACCACCGCCCCAATGCATTTTTAAAAGACCCCCACCGCCCCAATGCATTTTAAAAGACCCCCACCGCTCCAATACATTGTTAAAAGACCCCCATCGCCCCAATACATTTTTAAAAGACCCCCGCCGCCCGAATGCATTTTAAAGGACCCCCACCACCCCAATGCATTTTTAAAAGACCCCCACCACCCCAATACATTTTTTTTAAAAAAACATCCCCCCAATACATTTTTAAAAGACCCCCACTGCCCCAATGCATTTTTGAAAGACCCCCACCACCCCAATACATTTTTAAAAGGCCCCCACCGGTCCCTCCCCCAGTGTCTCTCTCCTTCCCCCAGTGTGTCTCTCACTCCCTCCCCCCAGTGTCTCTACCTCCCCCAGTGTCTCTCTCACTCTCTCTTCCCTCCAGTGTCTCTCTCACCTTCCCCCAGTGTCTCCCCCTCCCCCCAATATGTCTCACACCCACATGTCTCTCTTTCACCCCCCTCTGCCCATGTCTTTCTTTCACCCCCCCCTCTGTCCATGTTTCTCTTTCACCACCCCCCCCCTCTGCCCATGTCTCTCTTTCACCCCCCCTCTGCCTTTGTCTCTCTTTCACCCCCCCTCTGTCCATGTTTCTCTTTCACCTCCCTCTGTCCATGTTTCTCTTTCACTCCCCCTCTGCCCATGCCTCTCTTTCACCCCCCCTCTGCCCATTCTCTTACACAATGACCCCTCCCCCCCCACAACCCCCCCCAGCCCCCTACACACACACACACACACACACACACACACACACACACACACACACACACACACACACACACACACACACACACACACACTCTATCTCTCTCTATCTCTCTCATACACTCATACACTCACCGTATCAAAGGCAAATGAGGTGCCTGTTGCATGAGTTGTGTAGCACAGCGCCACCTAATGCCTGACTTAGAAATTGCAGCTACAGACAGGCTGCTTTTTTGACGGGGAAATCCGGCACAGTGAGTGCAGGCGTGAGTACAGTATGTGTTGGGGGGGTTGTTGGGGGTACAGGAGGTGGGTATTAGGGTTGTTGTGTTTTTGAATTTTTGTTGTGGGAATGGGTGAAGGTCGTATTTATGCTGCGGTTGGTGCTAAGGCAAAGAACCGGTTAACTCCTCCTACAACTCCCCCCCACAAGGGCTAAACACCCGCGATAGGCCAAATACCACCTTTATCCACCCCCGCTACCCACAATAAACATGGCACTGGTAGTTAACCCCTTCATTGCCGTAGCAGTTAGCCACTAAGATAATGAAGCTGCCTGTAAATGCATTTGTATTGCATCAGATTGATGCCGGGGTTCTCCAGAGCTGGTATTAAAGTGTATCAGCTCCGGAGACTTCCAGCTTCAATCCGTTACAGGAAAAAATCCATTTTTTTTTTCAAAGTCCTGCTCGCAAATCCCATCTTGCCACCCTTTGGCTGGCAAGATGAATCTTTGATAGACACGCAGCAACTAGCATAGCGTGATTTCAGAAAAATGTGATTTGCAGATGTTTTGCTGCTCCCGAGCGATGTGTTTGGCGAGGAGCGAGAAATCGTCAATAAATACTTTCCCCGTGCGATGTAACCAACTAACTGAGGCTTTCTGAATAGCTACCTAGCAAAATTTTGTGATAGCTGCTCAAATTCCTCAATGAGTTGGTTATTGAAGGTACTAGAATGAGAGTGCATGTTCTTAGGATGCTCAAACTTCACAGGACACTATTCGCTAGGAGTAAAGTCCCGAATAACACGTTTGTGAAGCAAAAACATCCTATGCATTCCTATTTTCTTCATTTTCCTGTAGATATTTTTATCTATATAGCGCCCACTGTGTACTCAATGCATCACAAAGACAATACAGTACAGGGAGTTATATAATACAATTCGCGCAACAAAAGTCCGACAATAGGAAAGGAAATCCCTGCCCTGGAAAGCTTACACTCAAATTGGTATGTTGGGAAACTTACAGAGGCAGCGGGTAAGGGAATAAATGCAGTAGGTGGTAGGAGTGACTGTGGGACAATAGCCATGAGTCCAGGCTATTGGGATGCTTAATTTAAGAGGTGGGTTTTCAGGTTTGTCTTGAAGGTGGGGAGGGAAGGTGCTTGGCGTATACTGAGTGTGAGAAAGTTCTACAGATAAAGTGCAGTGAGGTTAAAGGGTTTAAGGCGAGAAAGAGCAGTAGCGGTACAGTAAAAGGTGTGTAAAGGAGACAGTTATGGGTAGAGCACAGGAGACAAACAGGGGCATAGCGAGAGATCAAAGGAAGGAGCAGATAAGTGGATAGCCTTAAAGGTAAGGAGGAGAACTTTGTATGTGATCTGAAATTTGATGGGAAGTCAGGAGAGGGATTTAAGGAGGAGAACTGTCTTGGGAGAAAGTGAAATTATTCTAGCAGCCGAATTTTGGATTGATTGAAGGGGAGAATGCTGTGAACAAGAGAAGCCTATTAGCAGTATGTTACAATAATCCAGACGGTGGAGGATAAGGACATGTATTACATAAAAAAAAGACATGTCTTTTTTGACTACTTTGAAGTGTGTTCGTGTGCAACAGGAGTTTTTAAAAATTGCATTCCCAGTGGCAGCTCTGAGGGCTCCTGCCAGCCTGTCTTAGCAATGATCCTACACGGCTTAAAAAGAAAGAGTGGCATTTCCACCATCTTCTTCTCCTGCAATTGTACAGTAATTGTCAGTGTTATTTTGTATCTTAAATTGAACACATACACTTGAATTATTACATTTGATTGTTATAGGGCAAAGACCAGATGAAGGAGAGAGCAGGTGCATTTGTAAACTCAGAGGCTAGTCAGTTGTAAAATATATACAGGATTTAAGATGTACTAAAATGTTCACACTGAAAGACAGAACATGTACAGTATGCATGTATATCTTTTTTTATATAGTGAAATGAAAAAAAATATATATATATATATCAAACATTTAAATAACAATTAATACAAATAACACATAATGGGAATAAATACTTCAGACATAGAAGTGACACTGAGGAAAAGGAGTCCCTGCCCGAAGAGCTCGCAATCTAATTGATATATCACCTACTTGATAGAGCATTTAAACCCTATACCTTGAGTTTCTTCCTAATCACTGACACTTTAAGGTTGTCTATGCTGCAATGCCAAACGAAGTGCACATCAATTATTACTTTTTACATTTCTGCTTTTAAATGAGTTAACAAAAAGTTTATTGTTCAAGTTTCTTATGAATGACTCAAATGATTAGCCTAAGAGGTTTACTCCACCTCAGATATGGAGGAGTTTTATGATACTAATGAAAAGGAAGAACTGAGATGCAGAATTTGATACCTCTCATAATAATTGCATCACTAATTTTTCAATAACTAATTCTATTTGCAGTTCCCAAATCAAAGCTGACACACATAGGAAGAATATGCACTAGCATGATAAATTGATGCTAAGAGATGCAGTGTTGAAAAGGAAACTTAATTTTACTGTGGGGTATAATTGTTTTATCTAGTTTCCTCTACCTAAATGATAATGCACTCAGATTTTTCATGCAACCTCTCATAGAACCAATTAAAATTAAGAAAAAGGAAAGAAAAATAGAAATACAATAAACATTATGCTCCAGTTTTGACAAAACGTCAACATGAATTTTGGGCTAATATTAACAAATGCTAATTGCCATCACTTTTTTTATACAGTATATATAATTAATCCCCTACCTTTACATTCAGGGCAGCTGACAGCTTTCATAAAGCCCAGAACTAGCTTTCCCATAGCCAAGAACTAGAACCGGAGGACCCAGGATGTTGAGCATTGCAAATGTGTTGGTGGCCCTGCGAGTCCCCTCCTCTCTCTGTCACACACGTCCCCTCTCTCCCTCTCAGTCACCCTCTTTATTACTCTCTCCCTCTCTCTTTCACACTATCCCTCTCTCTTCCTCCCTCTCCCCCCATCTACCCCATCTCTTTCTCCTGTTTATTCCCCTGCTCTCTCCTTCTCTTTCTCCCCCCTCTATCTCACTCTCCCCCTGTCTATTCCCCTCCCTCTCACCTTCTCTCTCTCTCTCACTCTTTTCTCCCCTCTCACTCTCACCCCCTCTCTCACAGACTCTCACTCTTCCTCTCCACCCTACTGTATCTTTCCCTCCTCTCCTATCTCACTCTATCTCCCCCTCTCTCTCTCCTCCTTTCACTCACCCCCTCCCTCTCACTCAACCCCCACTCTTTCACTCATCCCCCCTATCTCACTCTCTTTCCCCTTTCTCTCGTTCTCCTCTCTCACTCTTCCCCCCTCTTTTCCCACTCTTTCCTCATCTCTCTTACTCTTTCCCCACTATCTCTCCCGCCTCCCATCTCTATCTCCCTCCTCCCCCAGCCCCTACCTGCAGAGAAGGGTGTGCAGAGCATCTTTGGGCCCTACCCAGTGCCAGTGAGCGGCCAATATAGGAAGTTTGGCCTGACTCCTGGTGGGGCCTAACTTCTGGGTTTGGACTGCTGAGGTGCCCCTCTCCAACACCACGCCAAAGGATAGGTGTCCCTGCACTCCCCCACTGTCGGGCGGCCTATTTCCATTAAATAAATCTCTGGCATTATTTCACTTTTGTCTTGGATGATTATTTTCTTTAATAGTATTATTTTCCATAAACTACGTAATATTGTCACTGGATGGGACTGGGCCTTTAGATTAAATTAAAACCAACATTAGAAATTGTAACAAACATGTTTAAGTAGCTGAGTTCCTTTCTTTAATTACAACTCTTGTACATTATATGTTTCCAAGTGAAACATATTCCGTTTGTAAATCTACAGTGTATTAAACTGAGTTTGCTCGCTGCCTTGCTCTAATTAGCATCTAATTTATTTTTAGATTGTCTGAGTCTCCATTCTCTAATGGCATGAATCAGACATACAGTGCTCATCATTTTGTGTGTCCTGTAAGCCATACACCAGATTGCTTTGTGAAATGACTATTACAACCATACATTTTAATTAGAGCATATGAATACACTGTCTGATGACAGATTTCAGGATTGTTCAGTCTTGAAAAGTTTTCTGAAAACGTACTTACAGTAGTTTTAAAATACACAATTCTGGACAGTTATATTTGCTGGAGTGCTAGAGGTTTCCTCCCTGGCTATTTCAATACATTTTATCAATTAAAACTCTAATCAAACCTTCCTCCAATTGTGTGATTTGGCTAACAGATGTTCACTCTTTCACTATTTAATCCAACGTTTCCACCTCTACTGGTTACATTGACGTGATGACGTCATAGGCGACGTCATCAGAAGTGGCAGCGTCTGATCACAGGAACAGCAGAGAAAAAACTCTCCAGCCAGGCTTGTATTATCAACGGAGCCTACAGTGTTTAACCCGCTATGGTTATATGCCTCACTGTGTTTTACCCGCTGTGGTTATATGCCCTACTGTAGTGGTGACATTATATCTATGGCACAACACCATGATATACTAGGGCATGCCTTACCTTTGTGGTTATATTTAACCCATTGCGCAACATTAAGAGATACTGAGTAAATATAACATGTTTCTCTTGTGTATGCAATACGGAGGAGCCTATTAATAGCATATCTTTTCCACGGTGGGAACACAGGTATATCCTGAATTACTAGCTTACTATGTTATGTGATATATCTCCATCACTACAGAGCTGGATATATTGAACCTGTTGGTAACAGGAATTTTGATACCCACATATTGGATACTTTCCTGCCTTAATTGTATCTATTTAGGCTGGGAGTGATACTTACCTGCAGATCTGGAATATTTGAATCTAGACAATAGACGCCCACTGATAGCAATTAACTTGAAAAATCACCAGGATACTTATTATTATATTGCTTATCTTGCCACTTCATTATGGGGTTATTTTAATGTTTGAATGTGATTTATGTGTTTTTAACCTATATATTTGAATAAAACTTTATTATTTTTCTCCTTGGCTTTTCCGGTAATGATAGGCTGAATTTGACCTATCGACAGTACTTACCTGTTAGACCATTTTTAGTCTTCTCACTGTACTCCAACATTGAGTGCTCTTTTGTGAGGGAGCCTTTATGATCCTCTTTTGGATCAACTCTGATATACTAGTTATTTTTCCCTCTGAGCACCTGTTGTTCTTTACATGATTATATATACATATATGGATGAGCGGATTTTCTCCCTTTATAGACATATGAATACACTGTCTGATGACAGATCTCAGGATTGTTCAGTCTTGAAAAGTTTTCTGAAAACGTACTTACAGTAGTTCTAAAATACACAATTCTGGACAGTTATATTTGCTGGAGTGCTAGAGGTTTCCTCCCTGGCTATTTCAATACATTTTATCAATTAAAACTCTAATCAAACCTTCCTCCAATTGTGTGATTTGGCTAACAGATGTTCACTCTTTCACTATTTAATCCAACGTTTCCACCTCTACTGGTTACATTGAACACTGGAAACTGCCACAAAGCTTCTCAATCCAATGAGTTTTGATCTAATGACTGTAAAACTGAAGCTATTTACCTTGCGCTTAAATATTTTAAATCTTATGGTGCTTTACTTGTTAGGGAGATAACCTTACATTAAACATGGCTGTTAACTATTTCTTTTTAATTAGATTGTATTTTCCTCTTCTGAGGTCCTATGGATGTTAAAAGAAGTTACGACACAGATTTATTTCCTATTCAAATCCTTGTGTTATGTAACACAATACTAGCATATGCTTAATGGGAAACGTTAATGTTAATATAAATATGGATGATGATTATTATTGTTATTATAATATAAAATGCCTTTTTTTTGTAAAGTGTACATGATGCTGCATAATACATTTGAGAAGGTAATTATTGATATCCCTTGTTTTATTCATGTTCCATTTAAAGTTTATTTGCATTTAGCATGACAATAAATGCACATAAGACACATTAAATGAATAACCAATACACAATATTTTTATTTTCATGTACACGAATCAATGTTTATGGAAAGGTTTACATTTCTGTAACTACAGTAAAAATGAACTGATGCTACATTTTGTTTTCAATTGTAAAAAGGGGTTTCAATACGATAGGGGTGGCCAATAGAGGTAGGGAATTTTTGGGGAAGATTTTAATTCGCCTAGGATTGGCCGGTTCCTTTGGTCTGCGGATTTCAGCGGGTCAGTCTCCAAATTGCTGATTCACCTTTTGTGGATTTTTTTTTAATTCCGACAATCCAATCTGCAGATTCAGCAATCCGCAAGTGGACTATTGAATCCGCGGATGGATTGTTAAAATCCGTCAGCGAATGGATTGTTAAAATCCACCAGTGGATTGTATCAACTGGCGGTTTTGGATTAATCTGCGCGTGTTGAAACTGTAACAATCTGTCAGCGGATTTTACACGGTGGAACAGATTTTGAATGTCATATTCTGAAAAATCCAGGAAACGGATTTGGACTGGTTCATCCATCTCTAGTGGCCACACCAGTCCTCAGGGGCCACCAAGAGATTACCCTCAATAGGGAAGGTGGCTGGGGCTCAAATAGGTGGGATACGCTAAAAAAGAAAGCAATCCACCGTAGAAAATCCTGAATCCTTTCAATAATGCAATTCAATAGGAACAAGAGGCTGAGGAAAACCCTTTTGCAAGACTTGACTGGATAAATGTACTCTAAGAGGATTTAGTATTGAACTGCGGTCAGATAACCATATACAGTGTTCGACAAACCTATACATTTGCACGTCCCGGGCGAGTGGATTTAACATTGTGGCGAGCTTCTATTGGCCCAAGCAGCACACGTGGGGTACTAGGTGGCGAGTAGATTTTTTTGTTCGGCAAGTAGATTTGTTTGGTGATTTGTCGATCACTGACCATATATATATTAAAACGCATAGACATCACACATCCGGTACAAATTATAAGTCCAGCAATAATTGGAGTAATACTCACTGTTGATTGAATAAATGTTCTGTGTCACTCCCTAGTGAGAAGCACAACCATAGGAGTTTTCTTAACTTCGATTTGCAGGGTCATTCTTCCCTTGCAGGGTAAAATATCCTTGAAGTTTAAATCCTCTGAAAGCCTCTGTGTGCAAAAACGTTTAGGAGAGATACTAATAGAAAAAACAAGGCAAATAGCCCTGGTAAAACGTTGCACCACAAAATTCAAAAAAGCAAAAGGGAGAGAATAAAAACGATTTAATGTGCAAAAAAAAAGAATTACACTGACATGTTAAGCCAAGAATTGGCTTTATCAAAGTGCATAGATTCTTACCTACTCCATGTGTATTTGTAAGTTCGCCAAAGCAGGAAGTAAATGACCCGTTTTCGTGCCATACCAATTCACGTGATGACGTCATGACGTCATGACGTCATGAGCGTCATCATATCAGCCCATGTTTGTTAAAATACAACAAAACCAACTTTATTGAACTTAACATATAAACACAAACAAAATCAAATAAAAATGTGATTTAAACAACTAAAAAGAATAATAAAGTACAGAAGTAGATACAAGGATAAGTTAAGCAGCATTAGTGATGATAATAATATAAAAGAAAATAGGTTTAACCTAACTATGTTAGTTTTAGTAATAACATCACTAGTATGACTACTGAGCTAGCTATTCTCCTTGGATAAATAAAAAGATATATAGAAAAGCAGACTAGTAATTAAAAAACAAACTAATATAATGACCAAAAATATCATCAGAGGTATAGAATGCTTATGAACATGATTTAAGCCAGATAACTTGTACCACAGGAATATAAACATATATAATATTAAGCAATATACAGTATAAACCATTAAAGTATGTAAATTCACAGTACAGGGAGAACTATTGAACAAGTGTACCTTAAATATGGATATAAAAGCAACCAAAAGGGATCAAGCAAAAAAAATGAAATGAAATGTACAATCACTTTGCACAAATAATTTAGTAATCTCATATTAATTTTATGAACAAGCATAAATTTACCAACAGATTCTGATTGCATTACCATATCATATTGTAGAGAGGAAAGGAGGTTGAAGGTAACCCAAAAGAATCCTATTTGCACTCACTACCAGAATTAGATGGCTAGGAAAGATTCAATCCTTGGGGGAAACCCATTAGCCTTAAACTAAACATATTAAAATATTTTATTTAACAGATATACAAAAAAACACAATGTAACTATAAAAGAAACAGGGGGTAGGTACGAGAAAGGTGAATAACCTATATGGCTTAAGGGATCGATAAAGAACATCCAGGATACCCCAGTCGCACGCCATATTCATGACCAACATAATGGAGATCCACAGTTTCTTACTTTCGGTGGAATTGAGCACATACCATGGGTTCCCCGAAAAGGGAATTGGGATAAACGCCTGATGCAGCGTGAATGCCAATGGATCTTCACGCTCCAGACGTTACAGCCCAGCGGACTAAATGAGGGATACATCTATTCCGCATTTCTCTAAATCGTCCTATACCTGTATTTATATGGGAGTAATATTAGCCTTGAGATACCCTTTTGATACATCCTAAGGGAGATTATATATCAAGATGGAGCTGCTGCACTTGATAGTCACAATTTCTAATATCTCCTCTATCCGACGCAGTAATATAACATAGTCTAAAGAGGATTATCTCATCCTCCGAGGCAGAATATACGGTTATTATCTGGGGATCCGGGTATACAGTGGAGTCGTAAACTTCATATGACTGTTTTGACTTTTAGAGGCGGTCATTTAAGAGTCCATACACTCCTACGAGAGACACACATGTCTTCCCATCCTATATATGCACATGCATCTTCCATGGAGAGAATAAGAGATAATACACCTTTCCATTAGCGATGTGACTGTCATTTAATTGCAGCATCTCCATCTATATGTGATACAGAGATATATGTTTATACAATATAATTCTTTAATGTGTTGGTATATCATATGTCCCTTATTTCCCCTTTAGTTTGTTTCATTTATCCATTCTATGCATTAGTCAACTTGTTTTAACCCTTTCTTATGTAGTGTTATACCATTTCTGTTAATATCATGAGGTCACAATGATACTCATTTAGTCCTATCGGTTGCTAACTGCAACACGGACAGAACATAATATTCAAAGTAGACCCTAATCAAAAGGCACACACAGTGTTAATATAGTCTAAGTAGCCAATACAGCAGCCTTATAATTTGTCTATGTCATTTGTCTATGTATTGATTGGCTGCTTCGGGTATCACACCAGCGGCCATTGCACATAAGACTCCAGGGATGTGGTCTTTCCCACTACTCCCATTACCTTGACAAAGCGCTAGGTAGCGCGAAACGTACGTCGGTTGTAATGACGTCTTTGTTGTGATGTCATCAGGGAGCGCGGGTACGGAACGGCGCGAGTCAGCTCTGTTTGAACAGCTAAAGATGCCAGGTTGTATACTTCCACCATAGTACCGCAACAGCGAGGTGCCTGATTCCTATAGGTTATTGCTGATAGTCTTGGGCTTATATACTGTCTATAGCCAAGTAGTGGAATATCGTACCTTATAGATATGGCTAATTACGTGATATATGGATTTTAAGCAACTCCTAGCTGGGGGCTTCATTGTGTAGAGACAGCTATATCAATAGCGGTACAAACTGTTTTTGCAGCAATAACGCGGTTACCAACATATTTATACAGGTATATTGGTTACATATATGCTATCACTGAAGTGATATATGGTGGTCTCCGAGATAGAAAACATATATAATATACACTATGATTTACATATGAGGATAGATATATCTTTATGACCTCTGTGTATCATTGCATACACTTTGCATCTCCCACCTTAATTGATGGGTAGCTACACCTGCTTTCCACTGTCTCAGAGGAGGATGTGTCGCTGTTGATCTCCTCTTCTCCCTCTACCACTTGCCCTCTTGACCCCATTCCCTCCCATCTCCTAAAACCTCTAGCTCCTACTATAATCCCTACGCTTACACACATTTTTAACTCCTCCCTCTGCTCTGGAACCTTTCCATCCTCCTTCAAACATGCAACAGTCATACCATTACTCAAAAACAGCAAGCTTGACCCTACCTGTCTTTCTAACTATCGACCAGTCTCCCTCCTGCCTTTTGCCTCTAAACTCCTTGAACGTCTTGTATTCTCTCGCTTGCTCCATTTTCTCAACACCTATTCTCTCCTAGACCCTCTACAATCTGGCTTCCGCACTGCTCACTCCACGGAAACAGCCCTCACTAAAATAACTGACGACCTCCATGCTGCCAAAGACAGAGGTCATTACACTCTGCTCATATTACTCGACCTCTCTGCAGCATTTGACACCGTGGACCACCCTCTTCTCCTCCACATTCTCCATACTCTAGGTATTCGGAACAAAGCTCTATCCTGGATCTCATCCTACCTCTCCCATCGTACTTTTAGTGTCTCTTCTGCTAACACCTCCTCCTCCTCTATTGATCTCTCTGTGGGGGTACCCCAGGGCTCTGTCCTGGGACCTCTTCTCTTTTCTCTGTACACACTCTCTCTAGGTGACCTAATAACATCTTTTGGGTTTAATTATCACCTCTATGCCGACGACACACAAATATACTTTTCAACACCTGACCTTACACCTGCTGTACAAACCAAAGTTTCTGAATGTCTCTCTGCTATATCATCCTGGATGGCCCTCCGACGCCTTAAACTCAACATGGCTAAAACAGAGCTCCTCATACTTCCTCCCAAACCTGGCCCTACTACCTCCTTCCACATTACTGTTGGAACTACAATCATTCACCCAGTAGCCCAAGCACGCTGCCTAGGGGTCACACTCGACTCCTCTCTCACATTCGCCCCTCACATTCAAAACATTTCTAAAACTTGTCGCTTTTTCCTCCGCAATATAACTAAGATACGCCCTTTCCTCTGTTGTTCGACTGCTAAAACTCTGACTCAGGCCCTCATTCTCTCCCGTCTTGATTACTGTAACCTCCTGCTGTCTGGCCTTCCTGCCTCTCACCTGTCTCCCCTACAATCTATCCTAAATGCTGCTGCCAGAATCACTCTACTCTTTCCTAGATCTGTCTCAGCATCTCCCCTCATGAAATCCCTCTCCTGGCTTCCGATCAAATCCCGCATCTCACACTCCATTCTTCTCCTCACTTTTAAAGCTTTACACTCTTCTGTTCCTCCTTACATCTCAGCCCTAATTTCTCGCTATGCACCATCCCGACTCTTGCGTTCTGCTCAAGGATGTCTACTTTCTACCCCCTTTGTATCTAAAGCCCTCTCCCGCCTTAAACCTTTTTCACTGACTGCCCCACACCTCTGGAATGCCCTTCCCCTCAGTACCCGACTAGCACCCTCTCTATCCACCTTTAAGACCCACCTTAAGACACACTTGCTTAAAGAAGCATATGAATAGCACTGTGGATATTCTGAACACAGGATACATAAAGATTGGCCCCCTGCAGACGCACTTACCAGAACTCCCTCCTACTGTCTCTGTACGTTCTCCCTACCTACCAATTAGAATGTAAGCTCCTCAGGGCAGGGACTCCTCTTCCGAAATGTTACTTTTATGTCTAAAGCACTTATTCCCATGATCTGTTATTTATATTATCTGTTATTTATTTGATTACCACATGTATTACTACTGTGAAGCGCTATGTACACTAATGGCGCTATATAAATAAAGACATACAATACAATACACCCTGTTCAACAATGTAAGCCATATAGGTTACTCACCTTTCTCGTACCTACCCCCTGTTTCTTTTATAGTTACATTGTGTTTTTTTGTATATCTGTTAAATAAAATATTTTAATATGTTTAGTTTAAGGCTAATGGGTTTCCCCCAAGGATTGAATCTTTCCTAGCCATCTAATTCTGGTAGTGAGTGCAAATAGGATTCTTTTGGGTTACCTTCATACTCCTTTCCTCTCTATGTATGCATTATTCCCGTATGCACCCTACCTGTGTGTATATATATCCCTACATATTTGGAGAGCGGCAGTGATTTCTCTTGTTTGTACATATCATATTGTATCCTACACTTAGCTATAAGCGTGTAATAAATTTAGTGGATATATATATACCGATAAATATAAGGATCTGAATATACAAATGTACTCAAATACATAAATAGATACCTTATCTCAGAAAATATGCATCTCTAATACACAATGATAGAATAACAATTAGCATATATGGAAAACCGTATTAGGTCAGTCAGACAATATATATGATTTCCATATAAGGTAATAATGAATGTCAATGAATGACAAAAGTTAAAAAAAGAGAAAGATAACATAATCCCCAACCAAAATAAGGTCAATTTAGAAAAATTTAGAAAAATGTGCATATCTCTTGTTATACATCAATATAAGAAATGCAGACAAAGAGTACGAGGTTATAAAGGTGAATCTACAAATACACGCATAGTGTTATGAGATCAACAGAAGGGAGCACACTGGATCATTCATAAAAAAACTACTAATGTCCCAATCAATGTTGAGACCCATTAGTGTTCTAGTCCGTAGAGTGAAGATCCAGTACATCTCTTCACCCTATCTCCACCTCTCACAAGAAGCGGGATATGCTCAATGCCTTGGAATGTGAACAATTCTGCTTTTCCCCATTGACAATTCGCTGCATGTTTTGAAACCGTATGGCTTTAGTCTCCTTTTTTAATTAGTCTTAAGTGTTCCTGAATACGTTGCTTTAGCAGACGTATCGTACGACCTACATGTTGTTTTCCACAGCCACAGGTAAGAAGATAGATGACAAATTTAGTTTGACAATTAATGAATGAGTAAATACTATAACTTCTACCTGTCACTGTGGAAACAAAGCGGGACGATACCTGCTTAGCAGAACAAGTGACACAATGATTACATTTGAAAGTGCCCTTTTGTTTAGTGGTAACATCTCTAACAAGTTGCAGAGAAATGGGAGTCTCACACCCCCTAGTGGCGCTTCTCAATGCTGACCAAAGTCATGGTATATTTGAAAACTGCTTGCTGAACAGCTGTCCATGTAAATAATATACTAATCCAATGCAGTGGTATAACGGTCCCCCCAATAGCCTCCAAAGTGAGGTAAGTCTTGTATGGGACAGGGACCTGAATGTAAATTGTACTCACTGTTATGGTAACAGGACTTGTAGCTGATCCGGTGTGCTCCTACTGGTTGAGTCAGAAGAAATTCAAGAGGAAGGAAGCGGTGCAACTCCCACTCAGGTAAGAATCACAGACCAGGATAAGGACACTACAGTGAAAGCTTTAATGACACCCCACAGCCCCCAAAACCCACTCTGACGCGTTTGTCCGCACAGGGACTTTGTCAAAGAGAACATAAACACAAGAAGCAAAATCGGCTTACAATACCCATCAAACCCTGCGTTGAACCAATAGCAACTCAGCACACACCCAGTAACTCCCACCTGTTGAATAATCAATCACTGAACTGGCTAACCAAGAGGGGAGAGTGTGTGTCGAGCGTCACAGGGTAAAGAGAGGTAACTTTAAAAATAACCAGGTAGACAGAAATGAAGTTTGAAGTAATGTAATATTAGGATTATACTTCAGATATAAATGAATAACTCTATTCTGCCTGGTAATGTGAATAGATAAAAACAAAAAAATAAATACATAAAAACAAAAATCAGGGGCTGTATTAATCCTAACAAATAACTTATTACTAAAGAATCATCTCCCATTATATATAATCATTAAGCAATATGAAACAAATACATATGAAAGAATATACAGTAGAGGCAACGTTTATTCTAAAATTTGCTGTAAACTAGCCGGGTTACATTCTGGGTATGTGCTGGGTATGTGCTGGGTATGTTCTGGGCAAGTTTGAGGCACGTTTAAGGCATTTCTGCATTGACTAACGACCCATAGGATTAACACAGCAGGGATCCCTGGCAGTCCAATTCAGTTTGAATGGGACTGCCAGGGACCCCCCGCTGTTAATCTGATAGGCCATTAATCAATGCAGAAATGCTGGGGCTAGTTTAAGGAAAGTTTAAGGCATGTATTCAGAATATACCTGGGTGTACCTGGGTCTTTTGGGGAATTGCCACTGGTTTTTGTTAGAATAATCGCTGCCTCTACTGTATAAAGAGAACCAAAAGAAAAATGTCAAAAAATCAAAGATAATCACTCTTGCAATGGATATATAGATCTATTATTGTCCCCATGACAAAAGACACATACATTTTTAATACTTGGATAATAATATGTCCTAGTATATTGATTATAATAATACATACCATTCATAGCACATATTTTATACCTATTCAGTTGCTGATAGTTCAGCAATACTATTAAAGATTATAATAGCAGGAGTATATGAATGTAAACGTATAGCAATATGGGTAATATGGGTAATATCAATATCAATGTATACTAGGATATATTATTATCCAAGTATTAAAAATGTATGTGTCTTTTGTCATGGGGAAAAAAATAGATCTATAGACCAGGCAGAATAGCGTTATTCATTTATATCTGAAGTATAATCCTAATATTACATTACTTCGTACTTCATTTCTGTCTACCTGGTTATTTTTAACGTTACCTCTCTTTACCCTGTGACGCTCGACACACACTCTCTCCCCTCTTGGTTAGCCAGATCAGTGATTGATTATTCAACAGGTGGGAGTTACTGGGTGTGTGCCGAGTTGCTATTGGTTCAACGCAGGGTTTGATGGGTATTTTAAGCCGATTTTGCTTCTTGTGTTTATGTTCTCTTTGACAAAGTCCCTGTGCAGACGAAACGCATCAGAGTGGGTTTTGGGGGCTGTGGGATGTCATTAAAGCTTTCACTGTAGTGTCCATATCCTGGTCTGTGATTCTAACCTGCGTAGGAGTTGCACCGCTTCCTTCCTCTTGAATAACATCTCTAACAGTCTGAAAAAGACTGGGGCACAAGTCATCGGCTATTGTCCTTGCTTTACGAAAAACAAATCTCGACCTTCACCAACACGAGAACTAAAAGCAAGGTCAAGCTGAAGTATTTTCCAATATTTTTTGACAATGGCTTTAATGGATACTGATTGTTTACTAAATCTAGTGATAAATAGTGGATGGTTACCCCTCCCTGTATCCCTGTTCTTCCTTTGGAGTGTATGAGCTCTATCTACACGCAATACTTCCTTAAATGCTTGATCCAAGTCCTTTTTCTTGTACCCTCTTGCTAGAAACCTATCCAATAGCTCGTGGGATTGTAGAAGAAAGGCTTCATGATTTGAGCAGTTTCTCTTTAGTCTTAGGAGTTGTCCCTTTGGTATACCCCTTAATAGATTGGAGGGATGGCAGCTGTCAGCACGAAGGAAAGAATTCCGTGCATTAATTTTACGATAAATATCTGTGTGTATATCTAAGTTCAAATCCACATATACAAGTAAATCCAGAAAGTGAATGTGCTGACAGTGATAGGTATAAGTGAATTTTAAAAGTGTGTCAATAAAAAGTAAGTGTAGTGACATCCCCATCCCAAATAAAAATCAAATCATCAATAAATCTCCTGTAAAACACAATATGATCCCTAAAGAGGTTAGTATCCCCAAACACGTGGAATGACTCCCACCAACCCATGAACAGGTTGGCAAAGGAAGGAGCAAAACTGGTGCCCATAGCCGTTCCATGCATTTGGAGATAAAAAAAACACCATCAAACAAAAAATAATTGTGATTTAATAAAATGTGAATAACATCCAAAATAAATGTATTCTGTGCCGGTGAAAGTGTGGATTTATCCAAAAAATATCTGACAGCCGCCATACCTTATGTGTGGTCAATAATCGAATATAGGGACACAGTGTCCATTGTTACCCATAGGTAACTGCTCTTCCATTGAATGTATTGTATTTTGTTAATCAAATCACCACTATCCATGATATATGAGGACAGGTCTCGCACAAGTCGCTCAGGGGCCACCAATAGATCAGTTGTTGTGGGTATCCCAGCTTCAACACTGGTAGCTAAATCAGTGGCAAAGTAAGAATGACTGAGCCACTGATTGAGCCACCTTTGCTGAAGCTGGGATATCCTTAAAACCTGACCAGTTGGTGGCCCTAGAGGACTGGAGTTTGCCACCCATGCAATATGCAGTTGTTTTACATTTTGGACACATAAAATAATAAATGTAAAATAATAACTATCTTAATCCTGCAATAATATGTATAACTCATCCTTAATGAATGCAGGAATTGTAATATTCTTCGCTCACCTAACTAACCAAACACAAGCAGTTTTAATTATGAGTGTTGTTTTATTTGTTACTGCCAGACATTGCAGGTCCCTGGTGCAGTGAAGGTGTTAATATTTTGGGCTTGGATTTGAAAAACTATAGCACAGTCTAATGTAGGGGAGTAAAAACTGGGTGGTGTGCAGCCCAGGGGAGGCACAAGTATTTTCGGGGGGAAAGGGGGATGGCAGGCGCTGGTGTTTACAGTAAAATGAAATGCCGGGGGATCGCGTGAGGCCTCTGCAACCTCAATTTACTGTGATTCAACCGGTGTCTGGAAGCGTCTCCATGGATCATGCGGCGTGACGTCACACGTGTGTTGCCATAGCAATGCGGCATCAAATGATGCCGCTGGTCATGTGGCGGGATGTCACATGACCCCACGCATAATTTGATGCCACACTAAGTGAAGGGGGGGGCAGCGAGCAACGGGGGACACAAGGCAGGGGGGCGCAGGAGCAAAAGTTTGTGCACCCCTGGTCTAATGTAAATGACAAAATAACTAATAGAAATGGCAGAGTGTTTCTCATATGGCTATGTGCTTTCACTGTTCTGATAACATCATTGTATTTTTTGACATATTTCAGCTTTTTACTTCCAGTCTTGGGTTATAGAAGAATAGAGACAGCAACCCCTACAAGGACAACTTATATCATCTTTTTAAACCCATCAACTTAACACTGTGAGTGCTGGAGGGGCCTTGGCATCAGAGTGCCATGACCCCTCTGGCACAGCGCTCATTTGACCATGGTGGACTTTTATCCAGCAACAGAAGAGGAGGAGATCCAAGATGAAAAAAGAGCACTCTGTGGACATGGCGTAGCCCCTGGAGTGCCAGACCCCATGGCCTAGAGACTATAGGACCTATTCTATAAGCCATGATAACCCACTTATCGAGGCCTTTTCGGCCCAAATGCCTACTGCTATTCTGTAAGCCTCGATAAGTGGGTGATAAAGGTATGAATCGCCTATTTTTTCTGCTGTAAAAAAATAAAACCTCTGGGTGACTGGCGATAAGCCACTTATCGGCATGTTCTGAAACTCGTGCAACTCTAGTAGTCTCAATTTAGTTTATCGAGACTAATTGCGGCTCTAGAATGTCGAGTTTCTCCCAAATTCCTCACACCAGGAAAAGTTGGAGTGAAGCTGGGGAGAACCTGCAGAGAAGGCAGCGAGAGAGGACAGAAAAAAAAATGGATGTTTCCTGCTTCAGATTCATGCCGGGAGTCTTCGGAGCTGATACCCATTAATATCAGAACCGGAGGCCCCCAGCATGACTCCCATGCAATAAAAATGCATTTACAGCCAACTTCATTACCTTAGCTGCTCACCGCTAAGGCAATGAAGGGGTTATCCCCTCCCGCTACCCACCCGGTAGGTATAAACACCCAGCAAGGGCCAAATACCACCTTCACCCACCCCCGCTACCTACAATAAATATTTTAAAACACAAAAACCCTACTACCCACCTCATCTACCCCCAACAACCCCTCCCCCAACACATACAGAACCATAATAGGCAAAATTACTATAATCCCCATATGGATAATAGTGCATTTGCCCATTATAAAATCAAACATTAGGCAGCCAACATAAATAAAGTAAATAAAATGTTCAACTTACCCCTGGCATCATGAAGGGCATCCTCGTCTGCATACTACAGGTCCATGTCCTCCGATGCCAGCAAGAATACAAGAAAAAATACAATCTAATTGCCCCTAACCCCTTAATCACCTTAACGGTTAATAACCACTATAGTAATTAAGGGGTTAACCCACCCACTCCCGCTATAAACCTGGGAGATCTAACCACCCACCCCGAGACCACTATACCTCTACCCTCTGATTGGCACAATGGTATATCATACCCATATACAGATGCAGCGGCCGTTATTCAAACATATCACAGAGCCATTTTCGTGTGCGCTGCTGTACTCCACTTGGCCAATCACGCAGTTGATTTGTTTGAATTTCATGGATCCCGATTTCTTTGGGTGCAATTCTTTGCATTTCCATGGTAGAAATGAATGAATTGTAATGTGTACAGTACAGTACTGTGTCAATTTGCAGGTGTTTAAAACCCAGAACACTAAAATTTTCTACACTCGATAAAACACGAGTCAACACGCGGTAATGACGTGCCATGACATGGGTATTCCGAGGTATACAACGTGTGATATGTTTGAATAATGGCCGCTGCATCTGTAATATGGGCATGATAAGCCCCTATCGCAGTCAATGGTCAACCTAATAAAAATAATTAATGCCAAAAACACACAATAATCAAAGAAATACACATGAATAAAAAAATATTTTGCCCATTAATGTACTGTATGTGTTGTGGGGAGGTTGTTGGGGGTAGAGGAGGTGGGTAGAGGGTTTTTTTTTTTGTTTGTTTCTTGGAGGTAGAGGGATTGGGTGAAGGGGGTGGTAGCCCCAAGGTGGGTGTTTAGGCCTTCTGGGGCGTAGCGTGACTGGTTAACCCCTGGTTCAATCCGCTATGATAGTGAAGGGGTTAACTCCTCCCACAACTTTCCAGGCAGGCCTAACCACCCACCCGGGGACTACTACCCCCTTCATCCATCCTTAGCTAACCGCTACGTAATGAAGCTGTTTTAATATAAATTTTAATACTAGTGTAGTTGAGCAGGGGGTCTCCGGAGCAGAACCACGTTGATTTTAAGTTCGGGGACCCCTTTCTTCCTGAGATACAGCCCTTGTTATGGGGTGCCGGTATCTCTTATGCATTTTATTCCCACGGTCACGTGATGCAAGACATTTAAATACATCAGAGATACCAGCACCCCATAACGGGGCCTGTTTTAAAATGTATTTAAAGAAACAGGCTATTGAGTTTTAACCTCTTCATTGCCTTCGCGGCTAGCCGCTAAGGTAATGAAGCTGTTTTAATATATATATTTTAATACTAGTGTAGATGAGCAGGGGGTCTCCGGAGCAGAACCGTGTTGATTTTATATTCGGGACCCCTTGCTTCCCGAGATACAGGCCCCCTTTATGGGGTACCGGTATCTCCTATGCATTTTATTCCCACGGTCATGTGACAAAGACATTTAAATGCATTGGAGATACCGGCACCCCATAACAGGGCCCGTTTTAAAATGTATTTAAAGTATTAAAATTTGTATTAAAATATTTTGATCATTGGCGAGATATGCGTAGGGAGAGGCAGCACTCTCGGTGCAGCACTCTCAGCAGCTGAAAGAAATCGCCTGGTGAGCCCTTTTGAGAGAGGAGATCACCACATTGCCGGCTACTCACCCATTTTGGGAATTTTGCTGTCTCAGGTAATCGAGGCTTTCTGAATACCGTGATAGCAACGCTAAAAAAACTGGCGGAGTAACGGCCCAGCAATTTTTTTTATGAAGGCTTATATAATAGGCCCCTATGTGTTTCTGACATGCATTGTCAAGTTGCCAGCACAGCGCAATAAAGTGATGGTGTTGGAAAGAAATCGGACAACATTTTATCACACAGCACTTTTCAGTGAGAACCTTCATATGTAATACATTTTGATAAGTAAATTGACATTTTTTGTAAGGTTATGGAATGATATAATAATAATAATAATAATAATAATAATAATAATAATAATATCAGTAATCAGTATCAAATTAATGTAAAAATACCATCTGCTAGTGAAGAGGTACAGATGTAGCAGATCTTGCCGCTCCCATTAAGTGCTTCTGAATACAATGGTTAAGTAGAGAACGCACATTATGTAATGCATTATTTTATGTTTCGGTGGTAATAAAATCTGCTACATCTGTCACAGTTAATACTTTCATTTGTGGAGAAACACCAGGCTCATTTCCCTGGTCAAGGAAGAAACCCTCAATTCATCTGAATACTCGTTTTGCTTGTTCCTGCCTTTGAAACATTCATTTCACGGCTCTCTTATTCACTCAGTAGAACACTACCAGTGTCATGGTATCCCTTCCAATTACCTTACCTGCACTACACTATAATTGTGACCAATATTTTTAAGGGAAATTAAAAGCAACAAACTCACAACTCATAAAGTGGCAAAAATCAGCAATTTTACATTCTCTGAAAAAACATTATGTATCTATTAATTTACCACACTAGAAAAAAATGCCATCACAGTTTGTGAATGAAGTATTTAATTATATTGAAGTAACCCTGTCCGTCCTCTAAATCACAGAAAGTCAACAGTACTTGACTGGATAAAGAGAATAGTATGCTTAAAGCTGCAATTCAAGCAATATCCTACATGTGTATTTATTTTAATAAATCAGTTCTATACTATGAGAAAATACTTGTAGCATTTAAATATATATATATTTTTTAAAGACATTTTTAATGTATTCTAATGTAACAAGCATTTTTGATCCTATAGCAAACATTTACAAAGTCACATCCCCTTCCCGAAACAGCATCACCTTTTTGAGCCCTGCCCTCTCTAGCAGTGAACCAATTGAATCTAGTGCCTGCCTGGTCACATGATCTTCCTCACACAACTTTGGCTGTCAATGCAGCAGCAGAAGATTACCCAAGATGCATTTAGTGAACCCCCAGCCGAATTTCAGCGATTGATTACAGGAGAATGGATCGATCAGCAATTTAGCTAATCACTTGTCAGCGTGTAGATTGTATTGATGCCCATATTGAATGAATTTTTTTTAAGCTTGAACTGCAGCTTTAAACCTTGTATCAATTGTTAGTCATACTGTTTGATAAAGCGCCGAGGGAGGAGCAAAATGCATTGGAGTATCAATCCCTTCATCTTGCTATGTATATGTGTCAATAAATATTGTTTCAAGATTTTTTGCTCTCCAGGCCGTCCTTGTATTTTTGCGGCACACCGCCATCTTTTCCTGTTTTTCAAATAAAACAATCCTCACCTAATACTGAAGTACTTGTATATTGTGAATTACAGATGTAGCCAACATTATTGCACCTGTTATCGCACAATGATGCGTTTCTATGGAAGCAGGTTTTAACATGTTATCGTGCAATACAATACAATTGAACTGTGAGTTGCAAAATTGCACAATAACAGGTGCAATGACACTGACTACATATGTACATAACTATGGAAACTTTATTATGCTTCCTAAATACCATCCACATTTATTTGATGTTATTTTGTGATTTAACATTCACTTTGAAGAGTTAGGATTTATTGCTCATTTTCTGCTCATACATTTGCATCTGTTGATTTTACTGATAAAAAAAATATATCCTTCATTTTAAGCCCAACCTCAAGTAAGTATGGAAGGGTCTTCAAAGAAGTAAGAAACTATTTAATACCTGTCCCCGTAGTCTTAGTTTGACAGATATTTTACACATATTAAAATTTTCTGAATCAGCAGGGGAAAAAATAATGGTGAAACAATCAGCAACAAAACAATTAAATGGGGCTTTCCATCATATTAGCAATAACACACTGATCTGGTGAGAAAAAATAGACATTGTACCTATAAATGAAATGGTGTGAGTGCTTCCTAATTTCTACTATGCTACCTCCAACTGGGTTGATGTATTCCCACATTCAATTAAAATGCTTTAACAGTTTCTGTCCTCTCAGGATATTCTCTAAAGGTATCAAACAATAAACAGCATGACAGCCAACCACATTGTGCTGTTTTAGTGTTTGTTTAAATTCATGCATAAAAGGTTCAAATTAAAAAAAAAAAAAGATAGACAATATAATGAAAGCAGTTCTTTCTGTGCAGGCGCCTCTGGCAAAAAAAATGTTAAAACATCAATTATTATGTTTTTTTATTATTATTAATTAACTTTATATTATTGTTATAATAAAAGCATTATATCAGTCATTATTATTTATCAAAATAGTTTCAATAGCTAATGCACATGATATTATTAATAGTTATATCTGAAATAATGTCACATTATATTATAAAAATGTACTGTAGCTGCACTGTTTTGTATACATTTTCCTCTCATATTCTATTTTTTTATATGAATGAAATTGTACAAGACATACATGTACAGTATAAAGATATTGTGAAATGCCCAAATGAACTAGCTGCTTATTTTCATGCAATATCATTTAAAACAAATTTGAAAAACCCTTTAAGTCATGGAGTGTTATAGAAAATCATATTGTTGTCTCTTGATTTAAGTAATAATTCCTGAAGAATAAGGGGATTATTACTATTATAGGCTAAATGTAGGCTTTTTTTTTAATTTTCATAATAAAGATAGACACTTTATAGTCATATTGATTTTTATCAGCATGATTGTCTACATTCTTTTGCTTTTACTGCAAGTTTATTAAAAGGCAATTGTACATACACAGAGCACCCCTCTATATACACACACACACTGCAGCCCCCTTTATACACACAAACAAACTCTGCAACCCCCTTCTATATACACAAACACCTTCTGCAGTCACCCCTACACACTCTGCAACCCCCTCTCCTCTACACCCACAAAACACACTGCAGCCCTCCTCCACTCTCTACACTCAAAAAACACACACGCACAACACACACAGCAGCCCCCTGTAAACCCACAAAACTGCAGACACACACACCAAACACACTCTCCAGCACACACACTCTGCAGCACACACACACACACACACACACACACACACACACACACACACACACACACACACACACACACACACACACACACACACACACACACACACACACACCAGACCCCCTCTACACTCACAAAACACACATCAGTAGCCCCCACCCCCTATGCACTCACTGCAGGCCCCCTGTAAACCCACACCCTGCAGACACACACACACAAAATACTCTGCACTCCTCCTCCACCCATAAAACACACTCTGCAGCCCCCCTCTGCAGCCACAAAACACACACTACAGACACACACACAAACCAACAAAACAGACGTTGCCACCTCTACATCCACAAAACACACACCAGCAGCCCCCTCTTTACACCCACTTTAGCCCCCCTGTAAACCCACACACTGTAGACAAACACACCAACAAAACACTCTGCACCCCTCCTCCACCCACAAAACACACACTGAAGACACACACACACTGCAGCCCCACCCATTCTACACCCACAAAACACACACTAACAGAAGACACACACATACCAATAAAACACTCTTCTGACCCCCTGTACACCCACAAAACACACAACAGACACATAAAAACTTTCCCCTCACTCTCCTGTGCATAGTTCTCTGCAGGCAGGATGGGGGAGGAGTCCATGCCTTGCTGGTGCCTCCTGTCCAATCACCTCCCCTGTCTGAGAGCTGATCTCACTCTGTGCAGAACTTACATGTCTCACTCCTAGGAGGGGGAGACCTGGACTAACTATAATTTGACACTCGATCTCTGAGACTCCAAAAGGGGAGGGCACAAGGTCTGTACCATGATTGGCTATACACAGACTCTTGTGGCACCACCTCTTTTGTCACTCAGAGAGTCAGCATTAGGGGGGTCAATACCCGCAGGATAGCCTGTCAAAGCCTAGAGCCCTTAAGGGCTTGCATGACAGAGGGTAGAGAGGCAGTCTGGACCAGCCATGCTACAGTAGTATAAAAATATGCCCCCACCCAACAAAAAAAACAACAACAATAAACCCCAAACACCATGGACTTCTGCTTTAACTTTTACAGTGGCATAATGACACTAGAGGCCCTTTAGACATACCAGGTATGTCATGGGCACTTGCTCATTTTCTTAAGGCTAAGCTGTCAGCCCGATCAAAACGGGTGTAGAGCCTCCTCCAATTCTGTTTCCAGCATCCAAGGCATGGGCGTGTCATGTGATCAATGATGCAGAAGTACTTGATGTCCGCTGGCATTCTGGTGCTGTCGGATCCCTGTTACCGTTAAAGTTGACATAGAGTAAAAAAAAAAAAAAAAAAAAAATTCATTAAGTTGCATTTTCTATCTTATTGAAACTCTAAAACCAGAAGGAGTTATTCAGAAATCCACAGTAGCTATTACCTCACTCTATTGACCTTTCGGCTTGATGGTTTATAGCGAGTGGTAAGAGCCATCATGTTTAATCTGCATGTTAACAAAAAACAATCTACCTTACAGTCTCCTGGTAAGAATGTCAATTACAAGGCGTGAGGTTGCCAACATGGATTTCAGAGCAGTGGGATTTAATGGAGTAGGCACCAGAGGACCTCAATATATGATGATGCTATCATCATTTGTGACTTTAAAAAAAGCTTTACATAAAACAGCTGTATCCCAATTACATCCTGTTTCTGATGCGGGTCTTATAAAGTTAGAGTAACTTGAGAGAAGTAGAAGATTTTTTCTAAAAACATGTTAATAGCTTTAGTTTTGCTCTGGCCTCTCCAATACGGTACTTATGGAGTTTAATAATAAAAAAAGGATCCCTGTGGACAAAATGAAAAAAGTTGATTTGCCACTATAACAGGCTTGTACGCTTGTACAACATAGTTACACTATGTAACTATGTAACTATGGAGTTTAATAATAAAAAGAGGATCCCTCTGGACAAAATGAAAAAAAGTTGATTTGCCACTATAACAGGCTTGTGCGCTACTAGATAAACTTATTTTTAATCTAAATTGTAGCCATTTGGAATTTCCTATTGATAAAAAACCTGTTACAAAATATGGTTGGTGCTTTCACTCAAAATCAAACAGACACTTCGTTTATTTCGCTGCATCCTCTTTATCAGGTATGTTTGAAAGATACAGAAAATATAAAAAGTCAACAAAAGTGCTGGTAAATAGCTTATTTCAGCACTGAATAAATACAGAATTAGTTTTGGCGCACAGCAGAATATTCAATAAGGATTCTTTTCCAAGTAATTTATATTCTGCATAGTCTGTGCATAATGCTCTTTAGAGACTAGGAAGGAGGTTAACATTTCATTACTCCTGCTATTGATTTAACTTGATTTTCTTCTTAACAAAAATCAACATGTGACCTCTTATTCCAGTGAATTAGTTCTTGTGCACTTGGTGTTATTGACCTCTTAATGAAAATTAATGAATGCCTCTATTTTTTTTTTTTTTAGACATGCAATATCCACGTAAATCCAAAGAAGGATTTATTTCTCATGAAAATCAAACTACAGCTCTCAAAAATAAATACTGAACACAGACATTCACATTAGAATCAAAGATATTTAAGATACTGTACGACATAGAACCCACATACCATACCTAATGAACACATGGTATAGATTATTGAAACCTTTTAAAAAGTGAAATTGGTGACATTCTATTTAGAAAAAGTTTTTTTTAATTAATGTCTATTTTAAATAAACCTCCTTTAAGCTTTGGGCACTCTCTCACTGACCATTTTAATTCTGATGCCGCACGCCAGAAACATACACAGACTCTCCATCTTAAATTTCATGATTTGGGGGATACTACAAAATGGTTGCTTTTTGGGAAATGGGAAATGTTGGTTTAAATCAATTCTTACATTTGAATTCTATGGACATATTTACAAAAAGTGAAATCTATGTATTTTCCCATGTCTACAGTATTTCCCAAACAAATTGAGCTCTTGTGATTATAAGTATAGTATAATATAAATTTGATGTTGATGTTTTCTATAACAAAAATATTTTGAAGGTTAAGTTAATAATTTTTTTTTTTTTTTAATAGACAACAAAGATTTTGATGCATATTTATCATATACAAAAGTGGACCCTGACCAGTGGAACCAGGAGACAGGGGAAGAAGAGAGATTTGCACTGGAAATTCTGCCTGACATGCTTGAAAAACACTATGGGTACAAGTTGTTCATACCTGATAGAGATTTAATTCCTACAGGAAGTAAGTACATTTATCATCTTTAAACTATTATTATTCTCCATTTATATTTATTTTGTTTGTTAATAACTCAACTGTCATTGCGATGTGTATCTTTGAAGATCATCAGTTGTGGATGAATTTGATTATAATTTGTAATTATCTATAATCAAAGCAAAACAAACCTAAAATTTCCATTAGGTAACTCTTGGTAGATCCTGTAGATCAGGGGTAGCCAACTCCAGTCATTCTGACTGAGTCACTGAGTGAGAATCCTGTGCTGAAGCAGAGATCAGAGATATCCTTAAGGGGCTGTTGGTAGGCCTTGAGAACTGGAGTTGGCCACCCTGCTGTAAATTCTAATGACTTCTATAGGCACATGATCTGACCTCATACAGATTATATTTATAACACGGAAAACCATGTGTAGAGTTTATTATTTCGATTTTTGGGGGGATAAATTATGTTTTACAAAAATCAAGTAATTTGACAAAAGAACAAGTCTTTGAGAAGCTCTAAAAGGTCCAAATAACCGGAGAGTAACAGATGCGATAGTTGAAATAAGGAGAAATAAAAATAAGAAATTGGAGAATAATAAGTATTGATAATTGAGGGTGAGAAGAAATATAATGATGATGACTAACTGAAAAGATATCATGGACCATTGAAGACTATGCTAGTGAGTAGTTTGAAATAGTAACAACAAAGCACAAAGCAGAAAAAGCTGAACACATTATAAGCAATTGAAAACATACTATAATGGCCCTTATTCTGTAAATTGTGATAGCTCCATATCCCAGGGAAAGCCACATTGAATTGGGCTGTCTTTGCGGTAGCACGGGATCAGCGCTATCGCAGTTTACAGAATAAGGGCCAATGAGTGATAGAATTTTGAAGACCAGATGGAGACGATAACCAGAAGAAAACCTGTCTGGAAGGGAGATAATTAAAACATGAATGATAACACAAAAGTGAGATTTTTATGAATATGCTATAAATTAAGAATATGTTAATCTGTATAGTGCCATTGATGTGTATAGATATGAAGGCATACAATATGAGTCCAAGATTTGGTGTTTGGGATTTAGAGATGGAGCAGCAAAGGAGAAAGGAACGTAGCAATGGGTCTGAGCATTGCATGTGAGCATGTTAAATAGTGAAACAGCTACTGTAGAAAGCTGCCTGCAGTATTTGGGGCTGTGTCAAATGTCACATTTGTAAAGTAAATTGATAGCAAAATAAAAACCTGACATCATATATTTAAAAATCAGTGTACTTTAATTTATGCACTCAAAGGTCTTAATGCAGTTACCCTGGGCCAATCATAAATATGCTGAACATGCACTGCATGAATCACAGTAGGGCGTTTTAAATGTCTCGAAACACAAAACAAAGAAATAGCTATTGCTTTGGGGCACTGATTAGAGCACTACTGATATCAAAATGTATTCAGTCAAAATAGTACAAAAATGATGGATGAACATTACATACAGTATTCACATATACATTACATATTAAAAAATCTCTACAATGTGCCATATAAAAATATATCAACCTGGGTTGTAACAAGGGAAAGTAATAATATATACAAAACGGTATTTGTCTGCCTTCCATTCATTAGTACTGTATGTGTATATATGAAGTGCCAGTGCATATACAAAAATCGGGAAAAGGGAGACCAAAAAGCGCACCAGCACAAAAGGAGCAGGAAGAACCCAGGACAAAAAAAATGATTAAAAGGACACTTTAATGTGGCAAAAGACCCATCCAATGCATTTCGAACGTCGCAGTATTTGCATATTTTTCAGGGGAACCTGCCAATGAGACTGATGGTGAGTGGGTTGCACCACACACCACCTGTCTTCAGGAGGATAGTACCCATTATATGACACAATAGGTACTATATCAATTGTTAGTACCCTGGTACAGTGGTCTGGCTTATTATCATTTTGAGATATACCTGCATTTGAGCGCTTCAGCTATTTTCCATATACAAAAATCACATCATAATTCATACATGTGCAATAATATATATCCATGTAAACTGCTACGGTAGTTGTTAAATATCCAGAGGCGTAATACATCATAAACAGAAGCATGTCTCATCATAAAGGACAGAAAGTAATTGCCACTACAATTATGTCACGAAAGACTCTAAGCGGCACTATCCCAGAATATAAATGAACTGCAAATGCACATGTATTAAACTCCATCCTCAGCACACATTAAAACTAATTTCCCTATCATGTGAATCGAAGTCCACTGTGTTCTTATTAGGTCACAATCAGAGGTACGCAAACCTGACAAGATTTGCTGCATCGCTGTTTTGATTGAACTTTCAAAAAAGTTTGAAAAACATGCAAATATTTTGTTAGAACTTTTGGCACTAAAAGTTCAAATAAAACGGCTCAAATTGTTCAAAATTCAAAATGTAATATTTTTAAAGTGGCAAAATAGCAGCCTGGAAATTTTTTAACGTTTGATTGAATTTTGAAAGTGAAAGCAATCTAAATGAATGAAACTTGCAATGCAAATTGACGTTTAGCATTAAGTGAACCTGTTGCAAAATGTTGGCCTGAATAAAACCATTTTGCCAAACATAAATGGGTGATATACACAATGTTTTCCAATGTGAGAGGAAAAGTTTGCACACATCTCTAGCCATAATGAATGAGGTTCACTGTGTTACAGCATCTGAGTTCTCCAAAATAAATGCTTTCTCTATATTATGTATTTTGAGTATTATCAAGGTATGTCACACTGATAAAAAATTAAATTAGGTAACTTGAGATTTATTTAAATTCTTTTTAATTATTTTAAATGTATTTCTGCATTCTTGGGATTTATTGTACAGATGTGACCCCACTTCTTAATAATTACATAAAGTCTCAGAACACTTAATTTCATTAGAGTGCCTTGTATACAAACAGAGAAAATGAGTCTTGCTATATAATAAGCAGAGCACTTATTCTGTAGTGCAGTACGATGTGGGAGGGAGGACAATAACATTTCATGATAAAAGAGATCATATATTTGAAGACAAACTGAGACAATAAGATGTAGGTTTCTGGCCCAAGGAATTTACAATCTAGAAGGAGGGGAGTAGAGACAAAATGTATAGGGTTTGGCTACCAACATCAGAACACTGAATATGCAGTTATTCACTACAAATGTATTCTGTCCTGTCTTAATTATACTCTTTTTATTGACAAACAAAGCTACTTCACTTCTATTGTATACAGGCATAAATCCAGCACACGCCACCTCTTCTCTGTCTTTGATACCCATCTTCGACCTCCTGCCGCTCAGTCTCCACTTCTTCCATTAGTCACGTCAAGTGCAAAGCTATCCACAAAGAAATCCCCTCTGTCCCTTTCACACCCCTCCTTCCGAATCCTTCTCCATTTGCCTTTGACTCCTTTTCTCCAGTTACAGAAGAAGACGTATCTGTCCTGCTCTTCTTCTCAACCTCCACCACATGTTGCTTCGACACCATTCTCTCCTATTTCCTGAAAGCTCTTGCTTCTTTTGTGATCCCCATCCTCAGTCAATAACATCTTCCACTCATCTCTTTGTTCCAGTAATGTGCTTTTCTGTCTCTTTTTAAACAAGTTGTCATTCGACCTATTCTTAAGAATAACACCTTAGACCCTACCTCCCTTCTAACTATTGTTTCCCCTCTTTCTCTCTCTTCCCTTTTGCTTCTAAACTTTTGGAGCAAATTGTTTCTTTACATATACTTCACTTTCTCAACACCCATAGTCTACATGACCCTCTCCAATCAGGCTTCCACAGAGCAAAAACAACAAAAACCACTCTCGCCAAGGTAGCTAATGACACCCATATTGTCAAATTCCAAGGAAACTACTCTATTTTGATGCTTCTTGACCTCTCCTCAGCTTTTGATACTGTAGACCACACTCTTCTCCTATACATTCTTCACTGTCTTAGAATAAATGGAACTGACTTCTCCTAGTTTTCTTCCTGCCACTCACACTGCTCCTAAAGTGTCTCATACCAACGTCCCCTCAACCTCAATGGAACTCTGTAGGTGTACATCAAGGCTCATTTTTAGGCTCCTAAATATATACTTTCCCCGGTTGAACTCATTAATTCCTTTGGATTCACGAATAAACGATATACTGATGATACACAACTATATTTATCTACACCTGACTTTACACCTGCTGTCCAGTAAACAATTACAGAGTGTGAATCACCAAACTAGACGTGGATGACCATTTGTTGCCTAAAGCTTAGCATGGCTAAGACAGAGCTTCTCGTATTCTGTTCCAAACGAGGTCCCATTGTTCCCTTCTTAATTACAGTACATAACACCACTATCCACCTAGTCTTGTAAGCATGCTGCCTAGGGATTACATTCAACTCTTCCCTTTCCTTCTCCCCACATTTACACACTGTTACTAAACCTTATTATTGTGTATTTGTAAAGTGCCAACATATTCCGCAGCGGAGGTACAGAGATTTGATAATTATATAAACAGAGTTACATACAAATACAAATAAGGACAAACATGCATAAACAGATACAAAGAGGTAATGAGGGACTTGCTTGTGAGAACTTACAATCTAGAAGAAATGAGGGCAACTGTTAAAACAAAGAGGTGAAGTGACTGTGGGATGGAGTATGTCTCAGGTTATAGAATGGTTCAGCCTGTCAGCTGATCCCATTAAGGTAGGAGGGTGGGGATGTTAGGGGGTGTTACATAGCGTGGTAAATTGGTCCAGCCACACAGATGTTACCAATGGTATTGGAGGGGAGGGAGTAGATGGAGTTGGATGTTAGAGGTAAGCCAGATAAGCTTCTTTGAAAAGGTGAATTTTCAGGGAGTTTTAAAAGTCTGAATGTTGTGGGAAAGTCTGATGGTACGCTTTAGTGAATTCCAGATAGAGGGGGCAGCACGGTAGAAGGATATCAGAGTCAAAGATGACCCCTTCGCAATGGGCTTGAGTTATTGATGAGATTGTGGTCTTATTGACAGTGAAGGATACTGTGGGTGTAGCCTGCACCTTTCAAGTATGCTACTTCTCCTCTTCAATTCTGTAAAAGTACTATTGAACAAAAAGGAGTAGTGGTGTGAGGTGAGGGGTGATAGATTAAAAAGAGCAAGAGTATCTATTGCAATAATAACACCTGTATTATAGTAATGAGATTAGCACTGGGATCCAAATTGGCATCCACTACATCAGAGAGATCCAGATTTGTTATCAGTCCCTTGGTTGTTATGATGACACCTCAGTAGGTGATACCAGGTCATCTCCAAGTGGTAAGACCAATTTGGGGGTATATGATTGAGAACCAAATGGAGTGGTGATCTGACCAAGCAATTAGGTCTAGTGTTAGGTCAGAGACTTCTAACCCCACTTGGGAAATAAGATCAAGTGTATGTCCATTGTTATAAGTAGCAGAATAAACAACTTGGGCGAGGCCCAGAGCAACCATCCTGCAGGGGAGGTCTTGACCGAATTGGAATAGTTTTTCATCGACTCAGATATTGAAATCACCAAAGCAGCCATCTGGGGTGCTCCAGGAGTATCCTAGCAACTTTTTGCAAAAATATCTTCACATCTCTATGGTGAAGGTAGATTAGAAGGACTCTGAACCCCACACCTGAAGCACAATTGTGAGGGCCCTATTTTTCCAAGTTATATTGAAAACAGATTGCTAACCCATCTTCATTATGGTCCTGTGTTGAGCAGTGAATCACAAAATTATAAGGACAATATGTTTTAAAATGGGAAATTATATTTAATCTGTGATGCTTCCTAAATCTGATGATTCAATAAGGTCAATATGAGTGTGTTTGTGGGTGTGTTGTTGGTGGGTGGGGGATATGAGTGTGTGTGTGGGGGGGATTGAGAGTATGTGTTTGGTGGTGAGTTGAGTGAGGAGTGGGGTTTTGGGAGGGAGAGAGGAGAGGGAGAGTAAATTAGTGGGCAGAGAGAGGTGGGGGTTAGAGGGAGGAAGAGTAAGAAAGGGAATGAGACATACGGGGGAGAAAGGGGGACAGTCAAGGGAGTGAGTATGAGGATGAGAGGTGGGGCAGTGAGGATCAGAGGGAGGACTGAGAACAAAGTGTGTGAGAGTGGGGGTATTCGTAAAGCCGCCGACATGGGGACCCCGGTAGAAACTACATTTTTTTGGTGTTTGTTTTGAGGGCGCTTTCAAGATTTTTGCAGGTCGGCCCAAAAAATGTAGTTATGCCCCTGTCTCTGTCCCTCCACTCCACCCCTCCCCCCCCCCACCAGCATGTCTCTCTCCCCACGCCCAGTATGTCTTACTCTTCTTAGGCCACGATTATAGTGGTGGCTTGCATCCACGTAACGCCATGCTCCAGAGCAAATGTATGTACCCTCATGTTATCGCTCATAGAGCGATCGACTGTGCATGCGAAGAAGTGCGACCGTGTGCGTGATTCTTGGCAAGACAAAGAATTCTGTCTTTGCCTCGTGATGCAGGGTCATGTGCGCAGTTAAGCCAATTTGGGGAACCGCTTACGTGACATCACCACCACACCTCCCCACCATTGCGTAGTGCATGTTGCACGTGTGACGTCACATGATTGCACGCCACCACTAAAATCACGGCCTTATACAGTTCATCTCATTCTTTCTCTGTTCTCCTCTCAGTTATATATCTTATTTCTTCATGATGTCCGTTTTCTGCCTCTTCCCTTTTCTCACACACGCCATTCTCTTTATTTAATCCCCCATCTATTATTATCCTCCTATGTAATCCTCTCTCTAACAATCTTTTGTATCTTTTCCCAGAATGTTTTTCTCTTTTCCTTCCCCTTTCTCACTCTTTCCCCCTCATGTCTTTCTTTTCTCCCCCTCATATCTTTATTAACTCTCTTATGTACAGTATTGCTCTCTTGTACTGTATTCTCTTTTTGTGTTTTACTCTTCCTTTCTGTCTTCTTCGTTTTCGTGTCTTTTTTTTATGATTTAACCCTTCCCTCACACCTTTCCCAGTCTGTCTCTCAGGCTGCAGCTCCAGCCCCACTCTGCTCTATTTGAGGTTTCGCCCACCTACAGAGGCTCTGCAGAGGCTGGGATTTCCCCTCTGTGATCTTCCTGCTGCATCTCGGAGCCCCCGCAGAGAATTAATGTGCAGGCAGGTGGCCGGGCCCCCTAAACACACCGGTCCTGGGACAGTAGCCCCGACTGTCCACCTCTGTCGATGACCTGTCTATAAGGCTGTCTTGCATTGATAGGTACTCGATGTACAAAGGTTTTTTGCTGTGTCCAGTTTGTTCAGGCTGTTTTAGTGATACAATAAGTATTAAACAGGTCAGAGAGAGCTTTCTATACTGTTGTTATATATAACACTATTCCACATCAGAGCAGGCACAGTGAGGTGAGACAGTCCTTTTAAGTGGAGATTTGACAGACCTTTCAAGCGGAGATTTCAAGATTCATTGTGCAAAGATAGCAGGGCTGCAGAATTCTGCTGCTGTGAGTTTGAGTATACTTGTCCCAGTCAGATAATATGTAAGAATTTAGTATGTTAGTTTATTAATATAAAAAGTTAAGGTTATTTGCTTGATACAGAGCAGCAGCCAGATGGTGTATCAAGGCTTGTGAATTTTAGATGTAACGGTGTTTCCCCCACCCGGTGGGAGATTTTTCCATTACTACGGTGTATGGTGCATATACCTGCTGGCAAAAGGAGGGCTGAGTCGTCCGCCGATGGTAGTGGGGACACAGGACCAGGCTTCTGGGGTTCATACTCAACATATCTCTTGAGCAGTGAAGTGCCTCCATCTGCCATAGGCTACAGGAGCTGAAGGTGATGTCCATGGTAGAACTATTACCTCTCCCATCCCAGCAAGGTCACGCACCAGGCAGGAGGAATATTTCAACAGGAACGGTTTATTGTCTTCTGTACAGCACAGTTACATGGCAGGCTTCTGCCAAGTGCAGTGCTTTCACTGAAGGATGGTTCCTGGACAGTCACTACAGGCCAAGGACACCCGCAGCTGTCCTAGCTCTTCCCCATCTCCCTAGCAGAGGCAGAGGTATGGTCCACACTCACTCTCCTATGGAGTGAAGAGCACAAGGGAAGGCCCCAATCTCAGGCTTCCAGTTGTGTGACCTGCCTTCCTCAATGGGGGAAGGACACTACTAAATTTAGGGTGGTCCTGCCTTTAAGTATTGCCAGGAGGAGGGCACCAGGTCTATCCCATGATTTGGCATGCTCAGACAGGATGTCCCCGTCTCCCGCTGTCACTTAAGTGCAGCACCCAGAAGGGGAAAACCCCATAGCAACTACTGGAAACCTGATTGTACCAGGGTTTACTACCAGCCCAAGGGTAGAATAGTAGCCATCAGGTGACCTGGCTACATTGACATAGAGATGATTCTAGTTCTGTACACTACCTTATGCAGAGGGATTGCAGAGGGATGAGGGCTGGCAGAGGGATTGCAGTGGTATGGAAGAGGTATAAGGGATGGCAGAGCAATTGCAGAAGGATGAGGGATGGAAGAGGGATGAGGGATGGCAGAGGGACGAGGGATGGCAGAGGGATTGCATAGTTATGGCAGAGGGATGAGGGATGGCAGAGGGATTGCAGCCATGGGCTCTTCTTTGAAGGCAGAAGGTGAAGTTGAATCGGATGTGAATCTCAGTGGAGAAAGGCAAACCTTTCAAACTGGGTAGACATAGGCATTGCGTGGTTGAAGATGAACATAAATCCTTGGAAATTTGGGGTGCTTTTTTTGTAATAAATGGAATTAAATGAAGTTTTTTTTTACAAAGGTTCAGAAGCAGGTAAATATGAGGAAGCCAAAATACTTTTGCAAATGGAGAAGGCAGCAAAACTACAGTAGATCATGTTTTCATAATGGGTGATTTTAATTATACAGACATATACTGGAGCAATAAAATTAGCATTACAACTAAAGGAAACAGGTTTTTGGGGGTGCTAAAAGACAATTACATGCAGGGCCACCGACAGGGGGAGAGCCAGGGCAATTGTCCTTGAACCGGCAGCTGTGGGGGGCCCTGCAGGTGCTGGAAGTTAGGCCTGGCAAGAGGTTGGGTCCAACATCCACACCCGGCTGCCGGGCCTCTGTTGCTTGCCAAGATCCAGATTCTCCCCCTCCCCCCCGCTGCCCCTGCAGCAAGCCTCTCTCCTCTGCTACTTCCCAGCCTCCCATGTAGGCCCCACACCCATGCACTATGTTTTGAGCCCGTCCAGAAGCCGTGCCCAACTTCCACATTTGCCCATGGGAAGCCCTCCCCAGGTAAGAGTGTATGTGTGCCTAATCATTTGGTGGGACGGGAGAAGTCGGCAGACTCGACAGAAGTATTTGGGGTAGTGGTGGTGGTCAGGAGGTCTGCTGCAAATGAGTAGCCTGGAAAGCGGCACAAATACATGTCAACAGATGCCTGTGTGCCTATGGTGTAGCTCCTTCCCATGTACAGCGTAACAATCTTAGGGGTGAAAGCTTCTCACTATAAGGACCCTGCACTAAATCCTTGTATATAGGCTGATCCGGTGGGCATATCACATATTACTGCTAAAGTTAGCCCCCTACCTAGCTTATGGTTGTAATAATCGCCAGAGGGCAGGGTATAACTTGGCCATTAGTGGACCTCTATCATGTGTATATGGGGGGGTTATTATGTGTATGTGGGGAGGCTATTATGTATGGGGTTGTGTTATTATGTGTACTGTATGGTGGAGGAGGGTTATGTGTATTTGGCGGGGGTGGTGTTATCTGTATTGGTGGAGTTATGTGTATTGTGGGGGTTATTATATGTATGCAGGGGGTGATAGGGTGAATAGAAAACACCTCTCCTATGCCTGGAAGACCTGTGTAGTTCTGCAGTGAAGCTGTGACCAGGTTAATTCAGCTGGGAAACGTTTTGTTAATTGGTCAGGTCCCAGCTGCCTTGTTAAGGGGTTTTAAAAATCCAGGCTGTTCACACATGCCTGGGTCTGTTTTGAACCAGTGAAACACTGGAATACTAAAAGAAAAACTGCTTGCTGAAAGGTCTATCTTTTCCTGTACCATATATTTGCCTATTTGTAAGAGAGGGGGTAGTGAGGGAGGAATGAGGAAGAGGATGAGAGGGGTGTGAGAAAGAGGGGAAGTAGAGGAAACTCTTGTCCTGGGCCCTGGGAAAGCTGTCTCTGGCCCTGATTACATGATCCAAATTGTTGAGGAACCAAACAGGAGAGGGTCATTACTGGATTTGTTAATATCAAATAAAGTAGAAGTAATAACAAATATTCAAGTCTGAATATTTGGGAAACAGTAACATTGTCTCATTTGAAATTAATTATCAAAAACCTTATTATACGTGTTCAAAAAAGACCTTACATTTTATAAAGGCAGATTTTAATAAACTGAGGAATAATCTATGAGTAACAAATAGGGATGAAATAAAAAAAAATTGCGGGAAAAGAATGTGGAAAAGAAATGAACAGTCTTTAAAACATTGTTAGAAGAGCACCCTTATCACTGTATACCTTGGGTTATACATTTAAAAGTAACAAGTCTAAACTAATGTAGAGGATGAAATGTAAAGGAAGAGGCAGGCATTTATATCCTTAAAGTCAGAAGGGATGGAGGCATCATATCAGAATTATAAGGAATGTAACAAAAGTTGCAAAGGGCAATCAGATTTAAAATTTTTGAAAAAGAAGAAAGGATTGTAAAAGAAATTAAGATCAACCATAAAAAGTTATTTAAGTACCTTAATAACAAAACAATTAGAAAATAAAATGTAGGACCCTTTCAGTGTGAGATGGTCATGCACATTATTGGAGATAAGGAAAAGACAGAGGTATTAAATAAATGATTTGCCTCTGTATTTTAAAAGAGAGCTAGATCGCAACCGGGGAATTACAAACCTATAAGCCTAACATCAATAGTGGAGAAGCTACTTGAAGGTTTAATACGGAATATTATTCAGGAATTCCTAATGGATATCTGAATTATTAGTAATAGTCAGCATGGATTTATGAAGGATAGGTCGTGCCAAAATTACCTTATTAGTTTCTTTGAGGAGGTAAGTAGGAATTGAAACCAGGGTAAGGCAGTTGTTGTGGTCTACTTATATTTTGCAAAAGCTTTTGATATGGTTACACACAAGAGGTTAGTGTACAAAATAAAGCAAATTGGATGTGGTAAAAATATTTGCGCCTGTATTTAAAACTGGTTGACAGACAGTTGTAAAAAAATGTTCTTTTTAAATTTAGGGCTAAAGTTGTAAGTGGATTACCTCAAGGATTGGTACTGGGAACCCAGTTTTTTAACTTGTTTATTAATGACCTTGAGTTTGGCATTAAGAGGAAAGTCTCCTTCTTTGCTGATAACAATAAATTGTGTAAGCTACTGTAGTAGAATCAGAGCAGGATGTAATTTCTCTCCAGAAGGACTTGAGTAGACTGGTAACCTGGTTGGTAAATGGCAGATGAGGTTAAATACAGATAAATGTAAAGTTATGCATTTGGGAACCAAGAATAAACAGGCAATTTACAAATTAAATGGGGGACAATTAGGTAAATCTTTGATGAATAAAGATTTTGGAGTGATTATACCCTGTAGACAGCAGGCTTTGCAATAGTGCCAGAAGTTAGGCAGTAGCTGCAAAGGGAAATAAGATCTTATCTTGCATTATACTGTATAAAGCATTAGTAAGACCATACCTTAAATATGGAAATATGGAGTACAGTTTTGTACACCACTCCATAAAAAATACATTATGATAACACAAAATATGTCACCAAATTAATGAAGGGATTGAAATCTTATTTATGAGGAGCGGCTACCTAAATTAGATTTGTCTACATTAGGAAAGAGGTCTCTAAGAGAGAATATGATAACAATATGCAAATATAAGGAACTATTCATCCCAAGGGCAGTACAAAAGACACACGGCCATCCCTTAAGGTTGGAGGGAAGGTGATTTCACAAGCAACAAAGGAAAGATTTTTTTTACAGTAGGGGCAGTTAAAATGTGGAATTAATTACCCATAGAGACTGTGATGGCAGATACAATAGATATTTGTAAAAAAAAAAAAAAAAAAAACTTTTGGACGTCTTTTTAGAAAAGAAAGGTTTATAGGGCTATACCAAATAAGTAAACATGGGAAGGATGTTGATCCAAGTAGAAATCTGATTGACATTATTGGAGTTAGGGAGGATTTAATTTTTCCACTTATGAGACATCATTGGATAATGATAATGTTTCACTGACGTTTTGTTTTCCTTCCTCTGGATCAAAATAGTGGTAATGCAAATATAGGATAAGTATCTGTCATCTAAATTAACGCAATGGACATACAGTATATATTTTTCAACCTAATTTCATGTAGATTTTACTTAATAATGGTAACTTTTATATTTTTGCCTTTACATTATTATTTTTATAATGATTATTAAATAGTTACTAATACTAAACCAGAGCTATTTAACCACATGGCACTCGATAGTCAGAACACCTGGATGTTGATTGTTTTTTTTCCTCAATACATTTGCAAAAAATCTGCTTCAAATGATAATTTTGTATGCAGCACAGCTGCAGTGTGGGAAATGCTATGTTAATGGTTGGCCTTGCAACACTTCAAAATTCACTTGAGGTAGCTTCTTTTTTTTTTTTTTGAGTATGAGGATTTTCTTTTACTGCCACAGATATGTGAACTTTCCTAAATTCAATTCCCCTATGTTTCTTTCGCACTTTCAAAAGAATTAAAAAAAAATCACCAAAAAGTTCAACAGGACTTTTTAACCCAAAACGTTTAGTCGAAGTTAACAAGCCATATCTAAATTCTCCTTTTAAAACTAAAATGTCTCATTTCCACAGAGAAGAATATATAGTCAAAATTGTGTGTGAGTGCTCAAATAAATCTGGAATAAGATCTTTGGCATAAGAATCTTTCTTGAAAATATCAAAATACATATAAAGAGACCTCCGTTGAGAGTGGGTGATAAGTGGGGGTATTCAAAGTGTCTTTGAAAGGGAAACATCTTGCACTCTTCTTAATAAAAGGATAATGGTTCCCTGGAGGTTTAGGTGAGCGAATTGTATGAATCCGCACCCCTACTATATAATTTGGAAATATCTATACATAGATTTCTTCAGCAAGACATTCAAAAACAGTAAATCCAACGTAATCACATTTATTCTTCTTCACCCACTCAAGGAGTATCTGTCTGGGAGTGAACAGCCACAGGTAACAAAATCCAATGATGGCAAAGAGAATTGATGCAGCGCACAGCCAAGGGAGTCTCCCTTGGCTGTGTGCTGCATCAGTTCTGTTTACCGTCAGAGAATAATATACCCTGAAATACTGTATGGGTTGGAGAGAGTAGCCATTCACTTATACTGTATATAAAACAAAAAATGAATCTATACAATACGTAGAGAGATACCTGTGAACACACCTGGGAAATGTGCTACTGTAATTTAAATCATTAGAATATACGCTCCATAGGTTTTGCAGATGAGTATTTTAGGAGTTTTATAAATAAATGGGTATTCTACTAAAGAAAGGTCTAATCTCTCTCTCTCTTTCTCACGCTCAGAAAAAAACACTAGGTTTGTGAAGTTAGACAAAAATCTCTCACATTTCTACTGTCACCGTGTCACTGCTCAAAAGTGTCTTTAGATAAAGTTCATCATTTTGAAAAAGTTTTACATATAAAATAAGATGTTAATGAACAGAACTATTGTATGAATCTCTGTCCAAGGTCATACAGAATTAGAAGGCTTCACAGTCTAGTGCATTAGCCACAAAGCCACTACCAGTGTGTTTTTTTAAGCCATATTGTACAAATAGGTTGATTGTATTTCTTGTCCTTCTCTTCTTCTAGCATACATTGAAGATGTGGCGAGATGTGTGGATCAAAGTAAACGGCTGATCATTGTCATGACTCCCACTTACGTTGTGAGAAGAGGTTGGAGTATATTTGAATTAGAAACCAGGCTCCGAAACATGCTGGTTACTGGAGAAATTAAAGTGATACTAATTGAGTGCAGTGAACTGCGTGGGATTATGAACTATCAAGAAGTTGAAGCCCTCAAACACACCATTAAGCTTTTAACCGTAATCAAATGGCACGGGCCAAAATGCAACAAGTTGAATTCAACATTCTGGAAACGTTTACAGTATGAAATGCCTTTTAAGAGGATAGAACCCATCACACATGAGCAGGTTTTAGATGTCAGTGAGCAGGGACCTTTTGGGGAACTGCAGACGGTCTCGGCAATCTCAATGGCTGCTGCCACTTCCACTGCCCTGGCCACTGCCCATCCTGACATCCGTTCTACATTTCATAACACGTACCATACACAAATGCGACAGAAACACTATTATAGAAGCTATGAATATGATGCACCTCCTACTGGCACCCTGCCTCTTACCTCAATAGGTAATCAGCATACCTACTGCAACATACCTATGACACTTATTAATGGACAGCGGCCGCAGACAAAAACAAACAGGGAGCAGCACCCAGATGAGGCCCACACAAACAGTGCTATTTTGCCGCTTTTGCCAAGGGAGACAAGTATTTCCAGTGTCATTTGGTGACAAGAATGGTAGGGGCACACCAGCCCCTTACAGTTGGAAGTGGAATCTGCAGTCTTGTGCCTGGAACTTCATCCTCGACTGCTGCTGTTAAACATGCATTACAATCGTTAACATTTGAGGAAAAACAGGGTCTTGTACATATTTTTGCAATTTCTTTGTAGCATCAGTGTCTTCCTGTTTTACCCATGTCTCTTGCCATTACATTTTTGACTTTGTTTTATATGTCACTGAAATTTGTCTAGTTACATTTTTTTAATGAACAGACTGACGTGTAGATAGAAAACATAATTTTTTCCCTTTGCTTTAAGTATAGTTTTAGAATGTTTTTGATTTTACTTTTTTGGGGGAATGCTTGGACAAGCCTTTATGAACAAATAAGGAGCAGCATTTATTTTGTTGGCTTATCTGATAATCTACATTAATGATATCCAGCCTTCAGTGTCAGAAGAGGGAAGTATGCAAGATTCCAAGAACTCTTATTTTCTAAGGATAACCCAGCGAACCAATCAGAGCTCAGATTTGATTTCTTTTGCCCCTTCTTCCTGATGGCCGCATGCTTGGTAACACTTCAAGATGGTCTGATTGTCTAACTTTGAACTAACTTAAATGTTTGTCAAACAACAAGATACCTGTGGTCTGTATTTATTGCTTTGCAGTAACATAGTTCCTAGAAAGCAATTTTACTGGAAAAGTAAAAGTTTTTATCCACAGTTTAATTTCATTTGTTTTGTTTTTGTGGCTTGATGTCCATTTTAAAAATAATTTTTGTTGTAATAATTTTTTTGGGGAAAAAAAACATAAATGTGTATTGTTATCTTTAACTCTTCTTTAAATTTTTGAAATGATATTCTACATTGCTCTAGGCAGCCAAAATAAGACTACACGCATGGTTGAAGTTGTTTTTGTATGGTGGTACCCATACCAAAGTGAGGGAGACCATGTCTCATCACAGACTCCTGCTACGTTTTTGGAATCGTGTTTGCTTCACTGGTTTTAATTTTGTGACAAGTAAAACTTTATCAGCTTAAAAGTAAATTAGAACACATTTAAATTAGAACTCAGGAGGTTTAAAATAAAAACAGACATGACCACCAAAATGCATAAGCCTTTCCAACAGATGTTGTGTTTATACAAATTAATTAGACCTAAAATGTTAAACTCATTTTATTGAATAAAGAAATGTTTATTTTTAAGGTATGCTTCTATGTTTGAGAAATATAGAATGTGGGTGTATCACTAGTTATTTTAACTGTCCAGCAGGGTGACAAAACAAAGAGAGAAAAAAAAGGTTTATTTTTCTTATTTGTTTAATCTTCATTAAATCAGTGCAAGAAGCACTGAATTAAAGTGATGTATCCATGTTTATATCGATCACATGTGTTATACTGTTCAAAGACAGATGATTTTTTCCCCCCTCTTTAAAGCTGTCCTTAGTCTCAACAGTAAATATGTTTACCCGTAAAACAATTCAAAATGATATCATTCATTTAAAGCACACTGGTTGGTTATGGATATTGTGATGGTAATTAGTAAAAAGCAAATAATATGGCTAAAAAAAATAAAAAATCATAAGGTTAAGGACTTGAAACTATTACTGCAAAGTTATGTGCCAAATATTCAGGTCAGCTATAAACTGATATAAATGAGTGTAATACTCATTGTCATCTCAATGTGTGATTTACTGGATAAAGCAAAAGAAGACTTGCTTATAAGCGGCAAAAGAACATGTGGAATTAAACTTGAAATAATTGTCATTTTTGTTTTAAATTACACAGTTCTCACACAATATGGAGGATAATTTGCTACATTCAGCCATTTTATGCCATGATAATCAATTGTATTTTCATTTGGTTTCTTTTTTTTGTACTGTAATTGATGATTTATTTTTAGGGGTGCAACTTAATGTAATACAGATATGTGTAAGCTGTTGTGTAAATCAAATTGGCAAGAATCGGAAGACAACAAAATATCATATTGTGCTATGGTGTAGCTCTTGGTTTGTGCATAGTAGCCTAAATGAGCTTAGAGACGTTGGTTTCTTTTTATTTATTTAAAAAATATTACTTATCTGCCATGACAACCCAATTGTGTCTTTCCATACGATCTGCTCTGTATTCTTGCTGGATTGGATCCAATTCCAAATTCTTTTTAAACAGCAGGGTCTGCCAAGCGACATGCAGTGTAAAGGAAGCTTTACACATTTAGTTATTTTAATATTGTAAGAAGGCTCTTATTTATTGTAAATGATGAACGTCTGTCATAAACCAATGCCATTTACCTTGGCCATGCTGAGTTTCATCTTCCTGTCGCCTAATAAATTGGTGACCAATACCATGACATATTCATTTTTTAACAATGATGGGTAAGGACAATGTTGTCATTTGAAAAGAGTGATGTACTTACAGTGTTGCAACAAGCAGGTACTGTTTATGTATTTTGTGATTTTTCACCTAATTTAAAAATGGATTTACAGTATCGACAAATTCCATAAAATAATGGTCCAGAAACTATTCTGTGTTTACATTTTAATACAAATACACTTTATGCTTGGTTGTAAAAATCCTAGTAATACATTGGTCGTTTATTTTGTAACATTGTTTTAAAAATTAATTTTGTGAGTACAGGATTAGCCTATTAATAGAGGTGGTTCAGTTGCAGATTATTAGCTAATATCAGTCCCCCAAAAATGCAGAATAGTATTCAGTTTGCGAAGACTATAAAGATACCAAAATATAAAAAATGCTATTGATTTTACATTAGAAGCATACAGAGAAAGGTGAATAGGTGAATAGTGAATAGGTGACCAAGAAATAGGTGAATAGTGATACAATACAAAGCTATAATGTATGAAATCAATGAGTGAAACGCTGCCCTGAAAATAATCTAAACGGTATACTGAGGGAAGTACAAGAGAATATGTGAGGTTAGTGGCAGTATCAGAAAGGATAGTAGTGAATATATTGGCAGGGTGGTATAGTCATTAAACAGAACCTCTCACTTTACTGCCACTCAAAAGAACCAACATAAATGTAGGGTATTACTAAATTAAACATAATATGTCAATTTTTGATGCATGGTAGCACTTTATGGAAAAATAAATATTCAACTGGGTCCTATTATAGCAGCAAATAGGTGATTACATGCATAGATGTGGTCACAGCTATAACCATACGACATAATTAGTGCTTTCAACTGTTTGACCTTTGATTAAATTATGATTGTTATATTCATATTTATTAATTGCCATTCCCGTTTATGATCTCTTCAATGTGTAAATGATACAGTAAATTGCAAATGATGCTATAATTACTTCAGTCCCTGAAACTGTGCTATAATTTGAGTAATGAAATCTATTATTAAGTCACGTTCTAAGAGATTAAGGGGCAGATGCAGTAAGGTCTATTAAATCATGGCTCATAACGTAATGTTGCCTAAAACAAAAATGGATGTTATGTTCCCTGACTTAACATTGTATCCACAAACCTAATTTTATGCAAATACAATGTTCAAAAACCACTTATTAGAATAGACTTAACGTCACGTTACTAATGTTGTGTTATCTGCCATTAACATAACATTATGTCAGTCTTGGCGTTACTCTTATCCAGACCCCGAAGGGAGAGGAGATGGAAATAAAGCCTTGTCATTTAAATGCGCCAATGCCTTATTTCAGTGTCTGGGTGGCAGTAACGACCGTAATGTTAAAGTCCCTATGTTAATCTCAGCAGATGTTAGTGTCCAGGAGATGATATGATAATGCCTTATTTGCATACCACTGGTATCTCTTTGTTACTACTGTCTAGCTTAGTTAACGCTACGCTCTTCACTGGAGAAAATACGACTTAACATAATGTTATTGTCATTTGTGGATACAGCTTTATTCTTAATGGGACATTAATTTAGGTGCACGCCACGTATAGCAACCCCTCCAGCTATGGGCAGGGGGGTCTCATGACCGAGGAGGGTTGGCCTTCCATTCGCTGGCCCGCCCCCACCCCTCCCTCCCCAGCACAGGGGAGGAGGCCACCGGGGGCCTTCTTAAGGCCAGGCTGCGGGGGAGAGGGGAACCGCCTGGCAACCTCCCTGGTCAAGTGGTTTAACTGAGCTTTGTGTATCTAGGCGTAAGCCTGCTAATAGCTTTCTTTACAAGGGATGGATTACTACAACCAGCAAGAGGAACATTTTAAAACTTTCATTCTTCAGGATCCATGTTTTCAAATGAAGCTGCTCTATGAAAATGCAAACAACTTTGGATATAATGTTTTTTTCATCATAAAGGAATCCAATTTCAGTTTTGTGAGGTTATAATAAATGTGATGGTTTGCCTGACATTAAAATGTTTTATGCAAAAGCTACTAATCACTTTCAAGCATCATTTAAGTGGATTTTATGTAGTGATTAAGTTTCTGCCAGTTTTTGGGCAGTTTTGAAACACATTATAATTGGTATTTGTAAATTAAATAATTACTGTCATATTATTAAAATTTGGGTGACAACAGTTATTTTGTACTTACACAGTGATATAAAAGTAATAAAAGACCTTTGGTAACTGGGGTGGGGTGGTGGGTAGGAGGAGAAAGCTCCAATAAATAGCGTCTCTAGTTCTAGTACAGTATATTCCATTCAAAACTCACTCCAAATAACATAGGGAGAGACACATGCGCAACATGGAGCACACTTGAGGTACCCTGGTATATATGGTACTAAGGCATGCAAAGTATATTTAAATGAGTCACTCCCACACCTCATAACATATCTCCATAAAACTAATACTGACAAGTTGAACTGCCCTTGTGATGAAGGGAGTCCTAGTGTTTGACCTAACAGGATCAGAACAACAATCTCTGCTATTCATGGCAGCACCTCTATCATTGAACTATACCATAAGGTTTGATTACCTAATAACAAAGGCCTTAGACCATAGAATAGTGTAAATTTACAGACATGTACTACTGTTATTAACACTCTAGATTTTTGACAAAGGTAAAGAAAAGTTTATTATCTCACTATGTTTGTAATGGTTTTCAAATGTAATGTTGCCTGGTTATACAGTCAGACTATACATTATCCATATATTTTTAATATTGCTTGCATACTTTCCATTAAAATAAATTAGAATAACTTGTTACACTTTGCTATAACATTGGAAGATTTTGCTCAC